>NC_056739.1:1966928826-1967116326 GCF_019279795.1 Protopterus annectens
GTGATTCACTTCTTTTTAATTTCAAATAAATTCCTAGAGCGTACTGAACGATATAGTCACACATCATGCCATTTGTCTAATCACTCATACATTATATTAAGTGTAGATTTAGATACCAGTCAATTACATTTTTTGAGTTTTTTGTTTGTTTTATTTTTACTGCATCCAACTGACATTTTGTTTGTTTATTAAAGTGACATATATAGAGGACCTGATCACCTTTAAAAAAACAGATACAATTGTACACTAAATATTTCATTACACCAAAAAGGTTAAATCAAAAAAGAAATTGAAAAGTTGTTAGATAATTTCTGCATTAACGCTGATAAGGAAAAGATGATTTCAGAAATTAAAAGGCTGCATTAACATCACAAAAAAGAAGGATCCTCATTAATAAGGCTTCATATTAAATAAAAAAAAGTTTCTAAAAAAAAAGAAAGTGAATTAAAACTCAAGGATTTAGAAACACAGCTTTACTGACTGATACCTATTGGACGGATAACTTTTGAACCACAGAAGGGTGGGCTGAGAGAGCCCTAGTGAGGACATTTGAAGAAGAAGTTTGCTGTAACAAACTGTGTCAAACCTTTATATAAGTCTAGAAATAAGGAAGGGACTAGTTTGCCATTATCTCTAGTCTTATTAACAGTATCTATGTAGGTTAGAAGGGCAGTGCTAGTACTATGAAAAGGAAAGAAGCCATGCTGTGTAGGGGATAGGAGTTCTTCCTTCAGGAGATAGTCTAGCAATTGTTTTTGAATACATTTTTCAAGTATTTTGGTGAGGGAAGATAAGATTGCTATAGATCAGAAGTTATTCATGTCTGTTGAATTTCCTCCTTTGTGCAGAGGGATAATGTGTGACTTTTCCAGAGAAAGGGAATGTGTGATTCCTGGACTGACCTATTTGTAAAGATTGAGACAGGATAAGCAATGCTACTGACTGCTATTGTTAGGTAGTCATTTGGAAGGTCTTCAGCTGAAGAAGATCATGGTCTAAGTTTGTTTGAGTAGTTTTATTTAGGATGTAGCCACAGGTTTGAAGGTGAAAATGGAGGTGGAGATATGTGGCTGTTGGGTAAGGTTGGGATTAGATTTTGAGGAATCCTTGATTAGAGATGCTATACTATCTATAAAATAAGAGTTGAACTGTTTTGCAGTTTTAAGTGGTGAGATATTGGGACAGGGGGTTGGGTTGAATTTTTGACTGGGATGTAAGATTTCTTTAATGGATGTCCACATTTTTTAGGGCTGTGCTTAGTATTATTTTGAAAGTTTTTATAATATTGTTTTTGTCTTCAGTTATTTGTTTTTTAATACAATTGCCAAGCATTCTTAAGTTTACAAAATATTGAGGCGTTTTATATTTTTGCCATTCTTTCCATGCTTTTTTTTATCCTGCATTAGCATTCTACTCTTTTTGGATAACCAAATTGCATTATTTGTTTTCAGTCTCTTCCTTCTAGGAGTTGAAATGCTATTTAGGATATTTAGAAAAGTTGTATTGAATTCAATTACAGCATCATCTAAGTGGAGGATTTTTAGGAATTTCCATTTAATAGATGATAGTGTTGTAATGAACATTTCTGGGTTAAACATGGAAAGGTTATATGTTGTTTTACAAGTATGTGCTTTAACTGGATGTGTGAGATGTCTAGTCATATAGACTGGGAGATGATCACTGAGAGAGTCTGACATTATACCTGTGATGGAGTGTTTGCTAGGGTCCGATTCCAGGATCCAGTCTAATAGAGAATTTGATGGGCTATTAATTAGTTGTGTGAAACCATATAAGTTCATGCTAATTGTAGGGGAGTTAGAGTTTATGTCCAACCAGTTAACATTTACATCACCTAGTAATATTTTTTCTTGTGGAAATGTTAAGGATATCCAGTGTAGGATATATTCCAGTATAGCTGTATTGTCACCAGGAGGAGATATAAAGGACAGTAATACATATTTGTTTATAATTGTTTATTTTGAGGAAAGCAATAACAAGCTCTGCTGAACTGAATGTTGGTGTTGGTTTGCTGTAAGACGAAATACGGTAGGTATTGGGGAATATTAAAGCAATACTTCCACCTTTCCTCTTTATATAGTCACTACGGATAATATTATAGCCAGGAGGTAGAACTTTTGGGTCATTTATGCTGGGTTTAAGTCACATTTCAGTCAAAGTGAGAACATCAGGCTTACGTGGGGTAATCGAAGCATGTAGTTCAGAGATTTTATTTCTTATATTTCTAGCATTTATTTGCAGCAAAAATTAGATCACCAGGGTTGGGGATTGGCTGTTTTTGGGTTACAGAAGTTTGTGGAACAGAATTATCTTTGTGTTCATTGTGATAGATAGGGCCAGTATTAGGGTGAATATCTACTTCTAGAAGGATATTGGGGAATAATTATCCTATATTTAGAATAAAGGTGTGGGGCAATAACTCATTACATCCGAGTGACGCATCCAAGTGCATCTGCAGTTGACTCCTACTGACGCCTGTAGGTGTCAAATATTGCTTGTTCATATTTGCATCAATAATTCCAACAAGGTTTTAAAAAAATTAATCTTAAAGCTTACACAGTGGCAAACTCAACTGCATTAATATTTGACCTCTGTCTAGTGCAGCTAAATAGATACTAATTGCTGTTTTTTATAATATTAATTTATATAGTTATAATTTTCACATTTTTCTAAGCATGTTAACAACCATGCAATACAGACAGAACTTCTTAGCCTCATATGGAAGCTCTCAGCTAGATGGATAAAATACTGCTGACAGCATGTGGTAACTTGAGTAGTTGCTGAGATATTGTAAGTTTGTTTACCAAATATTAAAAATGTAATAGTTACTGTGTTTACTGTGACTTATAAAATTTGGTTTAGGACATAGAACCTGAAGAACACTGCTACTATAAAATAGTTTGTGATGAAGAGTTTGCCATTTATATTTCCTTCATAATCTCTATGGTTCCAGAGATATGAACATTTGTTTGAAATGTAAGGCCATAATTTGATTCTGTCAAAAGGCTTAGACTCCACCCATTGGAAATTACAGTGCAAACTTCCTGAGCTCCATTGAAGTGAATGACCATTTAGGTTTTGTTCAATGTGTGGATGGTATAAAGAGGAAGTTTGGATATGTGGCTGGGACAGAGATGGAGAGATATTGCGATCTATTATTGACTCATGGTAGAATGACAGCACAGTAGGAGAAGAAGAATAGAGAATAAGCTGAAGAGTAGCATAATTAAGTATAGGAATCTGTATTTTGTAGATGTCAGGTATTGGGGAAGTAGCAATGAAGAAGAAAACAAGACGTTGCAGGACAGTAGGAGATTCAGTGAAGGTGGATTCTGAAAGGTGAAAGAGAATAGGTAAGGAGAGGAGTATTTTCTACAAAGAAGAGAGCTAGGTTGTCCTAGTATCTTCTCTGGAATGTAAGGAATAGAGGGGTATTAAAGGCCGGAGTGGAGTATAATGATGTAGTCAAAGTAAGAAAAAATGAGGGTTTATTTGGGAAGAGAAAATGATACAATGTGGAATAGAACATGGAATAGATAGGCAGCATTAGGGAGGGTGTGATCATTAATGGATATAGTGCAAAGCAATATGCGAGGGAGAAAGATATTTGGGAATGGAACTAAAAATCAAAAAGAGGTAAGGAAGGAGAAAGCAAGAAACAGATGTTTATGTATAAGAAGTAGTAAGGTAATTTGGGGAGGGCTTTAGAATAAGAGTAACGAGTGAAATGTGTATGTAGGAAATATAATATTAGAGTAAGATGGGGTGGGTGAGAACTGGGTGTAGGGTAGGGGAGAGAAGCCTACTAAGCACACAAGGTGATAGCAGTTGGTGATCTCAGTCTGGGCTGATTGGGCCCACACAAGCCTCAATTTAAATGTAAAGATTTAGATCTTTTATATTGAGCAAATAACTGAATACATTACTAAACATGACATTCTCATCAACAGACAGCATGGTTTTTATCCCAACTATAGTACAATTACAGCTGTCTAGACCTTGAGATAACCTATATTTTCTAATTTAGAACAGCATAAACTACTAGTGCAATATTTATTGATCTAAAATGAGTTTTTCATACTGTTGACAATGCCTTGCTATTTCCATAAACTTTCTGACATTGATTTCTCTTCTGACATCCTACAGTGGTTGGATAGCTGTCTCTCCAACCAGACTTTCACATACTCAGTCCCAACAGCTACTGTGTTTCAAGTACTACTAACTAGCTCAGTTGTTTCATACTTGGGCCCTTTCTTATTTTCCCTTTCATAAATTACTTTATTTATGTCCTGCTGCATATTAACTATCTTGTATACTGATGATATATTCCTCACTAGACCTAATATGAACCGATTTACTCAGAAAAGAACTTTGTAAGACTTTAAAGATATATGGAACTGACTTCATAATAACAAACCACCAGTCAGTACACTCAGCAAATGCAGTTATGTTATTCAGTACTCTCCAAAAGCTAAAATGTATCCAGAGCATCATTACTGCTGACTCAGTGGGAAATTAGCATACCTGGGTAAAGCAGTAAATATTTCTAGGCATCATGCGGACCAAAATCCTTCAGTTAATAAACACACACACACACACACACACACACACACACACACACACACACACACACACACACACACACACACACACACACACACACACACACACACACACACACACACACACACACACACACACACACACACACACACACACACACACACACACACACACACACGCACAAACAAAGTACTAAGTTTATTATTTCTTATAACATTTCAATTAACTATGGAGGCAGATATGTTATTTTAGCTAATGTTCTGCTCCTTAGATTAGAATGCACTGTATCTGTTATCATAACTGTTCTCAGAATTTTACCATAATTCAATCTGCTAATAATAAAATGCTTTATTAACTTATCTAGTAATAGAGAACACCACTGTGTTACACTACACAAAAGCAAGTGGCTCCCTGCTAACAGGCAACTCTCTGTCTCAGTTCACTTACCCACCAACAAACTGAACATCAGAATTGAGATATACTCCCTCAGAAATACTGTCAGCATTCATATCTACCTATGAACGGGCATTTTCCAAAGTTGCTTCAAATAGCTACGACAGCATTTCTGAAACCATTAGATGAGAAGACTAGATTTTTTAATCACTTTTGCGACCGCTTCCATTTACTTCAACACCTGCCTACTCCTGTATTTCCCAATCTCCACAAGTCCCATTGTGGATTCTTCATGATGCCACACCCACCAGGAAGATCTCCCTGCCAGGACAGCACCTTGAGCATGGTGAATTCTCTATGCACAGGCTCACTGAGTGTGAGACCTGTCAAGCAAGTGGAGTGAGATAAGGCAGGAGCCATCATAGTACAGTTTGTACATTTTTCCCAGCTCTAACATTCCTTCCTCAGATACTGACATCATCATATGAAGCTGGCAGGTAATGGGAAGAAGCCTTGAGTGCATGCTTCACCCTGGGTCCCTAGGGATGGCCATGACTTCTATGTTCTCCCACCCTTCAACCTTGCCTTTCACTCTGGTCTCTGGCCTTATCCAGAGCTCCACTAGAAAGAGATGTCCAGCATGTTCCCTTCACCCCTTCCCCAGAATAGGTGCACTCATCTTCTCAGCTTGTGCCATCAAGCATCTGAGTCACTAATCAAACTCAGGCTGTCTTGCACATGGCCATGACTTTAGCTCTCCATGCTAATGGTACAGGCTGAGAAGACTAACTTTGCTGAATTGCTTTGTTATTTATGTTAGTTTAAATGGAAAATAATAAGACGTGTCAGTGAACCATCCTCTAAAGCTGTGAAACATGTTTTTATGACCACAGCTTTCTGTCAGTCACATTTATTAAATACATAAACTTTGCTGACATATGTATTCAAAACTTTCTTTTATTGTCAAAATAAATCTACTAAATAACCATTTGGTTGTCAGACTACATGCTGTACAGCACTAATATAGGACAGTGCGGTTGTAGGGGTAAATACTTGAATACAAAAAGAATGAATCACAAAGACCCTAAAATATTGAAATTACCCTTCATAAACAAAAGCATACTTCAAAGTGCCCTGACGTTTGAGTTGGTATATTAAGTTAAGGAGCATGGAGTAAAGGCCCACTCAATAGAAAGTTAAGATTTTTGTGAGTGCGAGTATGTAATTTAGGAATTTGTGCTTCAGTCTTTCTATCTTATGTTATATACAGTGTTGCCCAGCATATTTTTTACTTATTATTTCATATGGAAAATTTTGATTTATGAAAATTAACCTGTAAGAAAAATATATTACTAGCACATGGCCAAGATGGCTGAGAGCAACAACTGGTAAAAGCTCTGTGACTGAAAACTTTTCTCTGACAGAAATTATAATCAAAAAATTAAAATTTGGAAATACTTTTAGCTAATTTTATTCACTAATAGTCAGAGAAAAGATTTATAACTTTACATTCTTCAAATTCTGTAATTTTCCTCTCAGAATTTCAGCTGCTTGGTTAAGTGAGAAGAAACTTCAACATGAGCTACTCAAGAAATAGTACTCAGGATTCTTGTGTTAAAAAAGACATCCAGTCAATAATATCTAGTGTGCATGATGTGCTATTTGAATTGGACAAAATGGATTCTAAAATAGAAAGTTTCAAAGAAGAGTCTATAAAGAAGATGGGACAGTTAGAAATGAAATAAAGTACAAAAATTAGTAGTATGGAAGAATACGCTTTAAATGATCATGCAAGGAGAATAACTGAAGATGAGTCTCAGACTGAATATCTTTTAAGACAAAATAACTGGCTCATAGATAAAGCTGATTATTTAGAAAATAGACTGAGATGAAATAACATTAGAATTTATGGTATACTTGGATACTACTTTACCTCTGCAACCTGTTATCCCCCCAAAATTTATAGGTTGCTCCCAGCTATGCAAATCTGCCTCTTAATCTATTGCCCTGGCGCAAAACGATTATAACAATTGTGAATACCGTGAATACTGTAAATACCTTATAGACTCTTATGTAATTTACTACTTTCTTTCTTTCTTTTATGACTGTACTATTCCTACTACTGCAAAGAATTTGCAAACATAAATCATCACTCTATGTTATAGCTATAGCTTTGTTAAGTTTGCTAATTATAGTTTTGTTTAAGTTTTGCTAATTATAGTTATTGTCAAATTGCTTTAGTACCATTACTATGCTACATTGGGCTAATTTTCTTGTCATGCTTATAATTTTGCATCCCGTTGTACTATTTTTATGTTACCTTCTAGTATATAATGGAGCTTTTCTCCTTGGGCCTCTGCTGAAAATGGACATGCAACCAGCCAGACTAGCCCGGTCAACAAATGTAAAATAAATAAATAAATAAATAATAAATTATAGAGACAATATAATAAACTTCTTAACAACCTGGCTACAAAAACACTAAATCTATCTGAAACTTTATATTTTGGAATTGAAAGGACACATAGATCCCTGAGAGTAGCTTTGAAGAAGGAAAACTCACCACCACATTCAATTATACTTTAGTTTATAAACAATGTGGCGACAAGCAAACTAACTATTATACAAAAATGGAGGAACAGACTGCAGGACGGTACCACAGAACTTTAATGTGTTAAGCACTTTTTGTTTGTTAAAATGAAAAACTTCTTCAGACATAAAGAAACCACATGAAACAGTCTTTAAATAAGGTAATTAGTTAATCAATAATTCAAACAGTTCATTTAAAGAGATAAACACACTACCTACAAGCACCTCTCTTTCAATTAGTACAACTAAACATTACTACTAAACAAATTCCATGTGAATAACTACAATAATTGTAAGTGTTATAACACATTAATATACAAGCTTAAAGTATCCAAATAAAACATAAAAACCAGTAAGTAATACTTTAGTTTATGCCCAGCTTAGAAAAAAATCAAATATGAAAACCAACATGATTCAGCCCACCTATTAAAATAGGTGAACATGTAGTCAAATTTGACAATGATTATTCCAGTAAAGGAATAAGTAAAAGAAAATTATGTTTATCACTGATTAAGGAACTTATAAAGAACAATATTAAAGCCACATTGTTTTTTTTTTCTTTCTGAAGGAACTAAAATATTTAACACACTGGAGGAGGCATCCACTTTTGTTAACAAAAATAAAATCCTTAACATACTGAAGACATGGATTGGAACTCTATAACCCTCAAGAGACAGAGTGAGCTGAGTTCCTGGAAAACTGCTTCCAAAATTAAAACATTTAAAAACAAATGGCTTTTAGTCTCTGACTGCAGGACCTTTATTTTCTGGAATAATAGATTTACCCTTTAAGTAAAAGGTTTGTATTAGAATTTAAGCTTCAAAA
This sequence comes from Protopterus annectens, assembly GCF_019279795.1. NCBI lineage: Eukaryota > Metazoa > Chordata > Ceratodontiformes > Protopteridae > Protopterus > Protopterus annectens. The sequence goes on from NC_056739.1 coordinate 1,966,937,215, forward strand.
CATATGTAAGTATATATTTATATGTTAAGCTAAAACATTTTCATGATAAGGAATATAGTTAGTTTTACTGGGTTACTATATTTATACAGATAGACTTAATATACTTCATTTAACTAAATTTATAAATGTTTTTCTAAATATTGAACAAATACTTCCTGTAAGAGAATGTCATGAAATTATAAGCAATAGGAATGGTAACTTTAGGACTGTATAAGTTAAGAATTTTATTTTATTTGTTTGACTTTGCTTAGTATGTGCATTGCTGGGTTAACTGAATGTCATCTCTAAGTAATATGCTAATTAGAAATGTAAAAGTGCTGGTAATTTGGTTTTATTTGTTCCTTGTTCCTTTCACAGGTATTTTATGAAGTAGTTAACACTTTAAAAGCTTGTGAATAAAATAATGTTTCAGTTGTGTGAAAATGCTTGATTCTTCCTTTCCTTGCTTTCTTCCTGCTCCTTAGCTGTTTTGAAGAAAATATAGGTCAAAGTTCATCACTTAAGTCTGTGAAAAAAGAAAATAACTTTCTTTTTCTTTTTTTTTCAAGTATATATGTGAGAAATATACTGCAAATAGCATATTTTTCTTTAAATATATATTTAGAAGTGAAGAATCGATAAAACAAAATGTATAGTAATATTTTATACTGAGCTGTTGCTGACATAATTTGCTTACATTTTGCTGAAAGTTAATAGCTTATGCTGTAGTGTTATTAACTCAACTGTGAATATTAAGGGTCTATATTACTATATTGAAAGACCTTTCCATTGACATGAAACTATTGAAATTCACTTCAGCGAATCGTGGAATTTTTCCCAGGGCAATGTAACAATTGCCCTGTACAACAATGTAACACACACCACACTAAATCAAATCCACTCAAGTGAGGGGTTTTGTCTACCACACCCCCAATATGGGGGGCTGCACCCCCACCCTGTAACTATATATGCCAACTCTGAGATCACACTACAGTGGGGAAAAGGACAAAGTTGTGTAGTTGGCCAGCTACTTCCTTACGCCATATTATTTGAAAGAAGCAAAGGCAGATATTTGTTTCTGATTAGAACAGTTTAAAAGAATTAAGAATGAGAAACTTACATAGGAAATTAGCAGCTAAAGTGTGTTGTGAGTTGTTATTTTCATATGCTATAATCAAATTCTAATGTCAGAATATGAAGCTTAGTTCAGAACAACAGTTCACAATGGTTAAAAATACACATTTAAATTAAACAAGTAGGAATTATTTTATATATAGTCAAGATTGCTTGCAATACTTAAATTAATAATAAGAATAAACATCTTATGAATAACATGCAAATGCGCAAGTAATAAAATATCTATTATGTAAGATTAATAAAAGAGAAGTAACAGTAAGTTAAGAAATATAAACACATACTATAATCTCTAATAGAGAGCTGATGATTAAATAAGTCTTTGATGGAAGATTTTAGAAATACAAGTTATATAGAATAAAGTAGAATATTACTGGGCAGATAAAACAAAAATATATATATATATTTAAATAACAAAGTGCTTATATGAAAAGTATGTATTACATATACCTGCATATGGCAAAAATATGAATGTACAAGATCTCACATAATTTGCACAGAAAATAATATAAAGACATTTGAAAATATCACAAAAACTGAAATTTGAAGTTTGGTCATGTGAACTTTGAAGCTTTTTGCATATTGTAGGTTATTAGATTCACTAAGACTACCTCAAATAACTCATTGCATAAGTCAGAGTTGAAATTTGAGTGTTATATTACGGAATTAGTACATTAATTTTGATAGAAAGTAAATTAGATTTTTCAATGTGTTTGAACCCGGGAAAGGAGAATAGGATTTGAATTAAGCACATTGTAACTTTTTTATACAATATAGACTGCATTTTGTTTTACTAAAAAGAAATAGCAAGGAATTCTTTTTGACCTCAGTAGTGTTCATATTTTTATAAATTAGTTTAATAAGCTAAAGGGTTTTTAAGTATTTTGATATTTATCACATTAAGAGTGTTATACAATGTTACCATATAGACACTTGTACTTTTAAAATTAATTTGTTAGCTTTATAAAAAATATATATATCATTTAGCATGATAAATATATATATATATATATATATATATATATATATATGTGTGTGTGTGTGTGTGTGTGTGTGTGTGTGTGTGCATTGATTTTCCTTTTGTATATAATACTTTAGTATAAAATTACCTGTCATCTGCAAGTTTACAGATATTGTTATCTCTGCAGGTTCCATTCTGTTCAACTTATTTACTTAGAGATTTATTTATAATAAAGTTAAATTTGTGAATAATTTAGGGATACTTAATGGATAATTTATAATACTATTATATAAATAGGTGTATATAGTACATCATTTGGCTTGTTTAACATTTGTGATAAATAGAAGAGGATCATTAAACTTATGTAGTAATGGGGAATAGTTCTAGAGGCCACGATGGTGCAGTGGTTAGCATTGTCACCTCACAGCAAGAGGTTCTTCTGTTTGATTCTCATCTGGAGCGCCTTCTGTGTGGAGTCTGCATGTCCTCCCAGCAGTCAAGTGACATTAAAGACATGCAGGTAGGTGCATGCATGAATGGGTGTGCCTTCTTTGAAGGTTGGGCACTGGGCTGGCAACTCAGCACCATAAAAAATCCACTGCCAAGTATTAGCGGAACAGAGTTCTGCTGTGGCGACCCCTAACCGGGAAAAGCCGAAAGACCAGAGAGTAAAGGGGAATAGTTCTAAATGGCAAGCTATATAACTAAATTAATAATCTCTTCTTGTTAACTTATATATATAATACTATACTGATTAGCTTTTGACTAGAAATTTGATGAATTGTTAGGCATTAGTAGGTAGAAAGATAGTATATATTAGTTTGTCTAGTCAGTAGGCAAACTAGGAACTTTGGTATCCATGATAGGTTGTATTTTATTAGTAACATATACAGTGACAGCTGTAGACTTGTTTTTGTTTTTATTTATGAGTTTCAGTAATTTAATTTGTAGAAAGGAAGAATTAAAACTTGTGGAATGTTAAGATAGTGATGGAAGATTGCATTAGAGTCTTATATACAATTTAATTACTATGGTGGAAACATGTGTCAGATCTTTTAAAAGAAAACCTTTTTAAATACACAGTATGGATAGTTTTAATCTATTAGCTATTAATGCAAATAAATTAAATAATGGCGACAAAAGAAAAGCATTAGAAGTATGTAAGAGTGGTAAAGGATATGTACAAGGGTAGTGTGACAGCAGTGAGGTCTGCAGTGGGACTGATGGATGCATTTAAGGTGGAAGTGGGGGTTACATCAGGGATCAGCTCTGATCCCTTTCTTATTTGCAATGGTGATGGACAGGTTGACAGACAAGATCAGACAGGAGTCCCCGTGGACTATGATGTTTGCAGATGACATTGTGATCTGTAGTAAGAGTAGGGAACAGGTGGAGGAGACCCTGGAGAGATGGAGATATGCTCTAGAGAGAAGAGGAATGAAGGTCAGCAGGATTAAGACAGAATATATGTGTGTGAATGAGAGGGAGGATAGAGGAATGGTGAGGATGCAAGGAGTAGAGGTGGTGAAGGTGGATGAGTTTAAATATTTCGTATCAATAGTTCAGAGTAACAGTGAGTGTGGAAGAGAGGTGAAGAAGAGAATACAGGCAGGATGGAGTGGGTGGAGAAGAGTATCAGGATTGATTCGTGACAGACGAGTATCAGTAAGAGTGAAAGGGAAGGTCTTCAAGAGGGTAGTGAGACCAGCTATGTTATATGGGTTGGAGACAGTGGCACTGACAAAAAGGCAAGAGTTTGAGCTGGATGTGGCAGAGCTAAAGACATTAAGATTTGCACTGGGTGTGATGAGGGTGGACAGGATTAGGAACAAGTATATTAGAGGCTCAGCCCAGGTTAAAAGGTTTGGAGACAAAGCCAGAGAGGCAAGATTATGTTGGTTTGGACATGTGCTGTGGAGGGATGCTGAGTATATTGGGAAAAAGCTGCTAAGGATGAAGCTACCAGGTAACAGGAAAAGAGGAAGGCCTAAGATAAGGTTTATGGATGTGGTGAGAGAGGACATGCAGGTGGTTGGAGTGATAGAGCAAGATGCAGAGGACAGGAAGAAATGGAAACAGATGATCTGCTGTGGCGACCCCTAATGGGAACAGCCGAAAGAAGATGATGATGAACAAAAGAAAAGCATTAATGAGATATCTAAAATTAAAGACAGGAAGCATCATGTACTTGGAAAAACTCACTTGAAAGATATGCAATATCTAAATAACCTAGGTTATGAAATGCTATCATCTGTTTTTTTTTTAACAAAAAGAGTAGATGAACTGCTATCCTTTGTAGAAAATCTACTGTAATGCCTAAGGTCATAGAATCTGTTAATGATCCCAAATGAATGTATACATGTGTAATAATTAAATATAATATTAAACTCTATACACTAGCTAATTTTACTGGATCCCTGGAATTGGTTTAAGAGTGGTTAAAGATTACTTAACATACTACAAAGTCATTAGAAGGGTACTTTAATTTTAGCAGGAGATTTTAACTGCATATCTAATATAGAAGATGGAAGTGATCAGAAGAAGAGCGCTAACATTTTTGCATCAGCTAAAGCACTAAACAGATGGATTAGTAATATTAATTTAATTGATTTACTAGTAAAAGAAAAACATAAGTCATTGCTCTTCACTTGTTATTTTTATGTACATGGGATGCAGAATTGATGGGATTTATGCCTCTACAGATATACTTAATAACATAAGTTATTTTAACACTATTCCTAAAAGAGATAAAAACCAAGACCATGTATTTATTCTTAAATTAATTTCAGAAGTCTATTACAGATTATTAAAGGAAGCATGGTAAAATGTAAACTCAGGCCCTGGCATGGAAGCAGGCAAATGTGATACCGTGAAAATACATTTTCCACAGCAGCTGCTGTTCCTTTGAAGACTATGGAAACCTATGTGAGGAAAAAGGAGCTAGAGAATACTTCTTCTGGTTTTTCCTGGTTAGGGGTCACCACAGCAGATCACCTGTCTGCTTATGATTGGCAGTGGAGTTTTATGGTGTCGAGTTGCCAGCCTGGCACCCAACCTTCCATGGAAGGCACACATTCACATCTAGGGCCAATTTGGAGTGTCCAATCCACCTACAGCATATATTTGGGATGTAGGAGGAAACCAGAGCACCCAGAGGAAATCCATGTGACCACAGGGAGGACACGCAGAATCTGAACAGAAGGCACCCCAACCAAGGATTGAACTAGATAATTTCTTGCTGTGAGGTGACAATGCTAACCACTGCACCACCATGGCCATCCCAGTTAGAGAATACTTGAAATGTACAATTGCTAAAGGTTTACATTTTTATGTCAGTTTCCTTTCTTCAGTGTTTATCAGCCACTCTTTTTCTATTTCAATATTTCATAGAAATACATTTTTAATATATTGAATTCATAGATAATGTGAAGCAGCCAAATATTTTCATTTTTGTTAGTGCCAATGGCTCAGTGGATTGCTAAGTTGCCTTTTACACTGGGAAGAGCTGTGAGTTCTATTCTTACTCTAACTGCTTAGAGTTGTCTATTCCTATTGCTGACAAAGATACTGCATTCCTGAAATTCAATGTTAAACTGAGGTCCCATCTGTCTGACTTGGTGGTAACTCAAGTGGATGTATACTCTATTTACTGCAAAAAGCAGAGTCATTTTCCCAGTGCCCTGGCCAAATTTCCCTTAGTCAATATGAATATCACATCAGGACTCCCCTTGAAAATAGGTCATCACTGGCCAGCAAAACGTAAATGAAACAACAACAGCAATAATAATAACAGCAACAACTACAGAAGTCACACAATCTGCCATCTCCCTTCATAATGGATAAGCCACAAGTCCATCGTAATGAAACATTTTAGTTCTGCCGCCACTGAAAATACTTGCACAATTGGCTGGATTCCAAAAGAAAGTTGCAGACAACAGAGCACATCGAAGAAAGATGTCAGTGCATCAGGTGCGGAAGTGATTTCATAATGTATGCTAAAAAAAGACCAAGTAATTATCTATTCAGTGTAGGATAAGTATGGAATTCATGCATGCCCACCAGATTCCAAAACACAATGGGCACCCAATGCAGCATAAATGCGACAAAGTTCTTCACTAACAACTTTCCAAAAGCACTTGGCAGAGGCTAGATGTGCTTTTTTTCAATACCACTAAATGACACATATTCCTATGGAATCTTGTAGTATCCACAAATGTTAAGTAAAAAAAATGCAACAAGCATTTAGTGTAACACAGCAGACAGGGGTATTGCAAGCCATATAAAAAGATTATCTGCAAAAACATCCCAGAATGGCATCCAGAAGGCACTGAGACAGGCTGCAATTAAGCCTATTTTCTAACCAGGAAATAATAAATAGATACAGAGCAGACAGAGAGCTGGTGCAGGCTGTGTGTGAGATGTGTGCACCCCAAATGTATGCTGTTAGTCTGCAGGGTAACCCACTAGTGATAGAAACGAGATATACTCCTGTCTGGAACATTTCAGTGGTATATGGTAGATGTTATAACAGTATCCCAAACAGCTGCCAGTTACATTTTCTTACATTTCCTGGCAGCAGTGTGCAGCAAGGTGGATGAATATATCCACTTCAAACCACAGTCCACGCAAGAGTTCTATGCCATAGCCACTTTATTCCTCCAGACAGTATTGCCCATCCATACAGGATGGTTACAACTATGCTGGCACACAGCCTTGATTAAATCATTCTATCTTTCTATGTCAGAAATTGTCTCCCCTATTTCTAATCGACCTCTAGAAGACAGGGTGATATGTGCATTTTAGAGTTTATATAAGAGCTGACATATGGACATGACAATGTTAAAAGCATCTGTCAGTTGAATGGCTCGCCTCTCATTTACAACGTATAGCTATGCAAAACAATCTATGCTATGTATATCACTGTTACATAGTGATAATCTGAATTAACATGAAAGATGTGTCTGAATATAAAATCCATATGGGCTAACAACATCAATATAGCTATCAATCTTTTTAACATTTTTGTACAGAGGCGGGATTTGAACCCAAGTCAGTAGATATCACAATGGACAAACACTTAACCAGTGTGCCACAAACCCAGTACTATAGCAATGGTGTTGCCACAGTCACAATCAACATTCAAACACAAATAGCATGTCTACCTCAAGAATGTAGGATGCATTTCATATTTTACCGCATTCTGTAAAACACATCATAAAAAATGTTAATCTCATTATATGGTGCGCAACACACATAGTGGAATTAATACAGAAACAGGGAAGAAAATCATAAGCATATTTAAATGAACCATTATGAAGTCATGGCTACATATCAACACAAGAAGCAGTATACATTCAAAACCATCCCAGTGTTTCCTGTATCAGATTGAATGTACTCACAAATACTACCATATGACTAAGGATAAGCATCAGAAGGTATCTGTAAATCCGTCACTGGACATACAACTTACAGAAATCACTGTAAGTGATTGGTTTCTATAGAAATATGACAGACATTACAGGTTATTCTGAAATAGCTAGGGATATATTTTAATTGCTTCCATATCTGCAGCTCATTGGGTCTGTTTCCTTTTTATCCATAAAACTGCATATAAAGAAAATATCCTTGTCTCTGATGGACATTTACCAATGTGTATGCAAATCACTTAATTCTACCCACCTTCTTTATGTAACAGACAGATTATAATGCAGACAGTTTCAAAAAATATATACATGAAAACATGTACCATTTGATTTATACAGAATAATGATTACATAGGTATATAAAATAGCAATCAGTTTCACCACAACAAAACCATCAGGTGATAGCTTATCTGTTGAAGTTAGCTTTAAATCAGATATAACTTATAGTGAATTCAGCTAAGCACAAACATTTTTTAAGTATATTTGCACCATACATAATTAATGAGGTTCACTGGCATTCAATGTACTGGAATCCCATTTGTGAACATTTCCTCACGTTTTTGAAATTCGCTGCATTAACCAATTACTTGGTGCAAGTGTATGGTTCTCAGACCAACTACTCAATAGGTATCATTAAGTGGGAATATCTGTAACATGCCTGATGCCGTTCAATAGTTTGCTGCTATCGTATATGTACCGACTTTAAAATATAATAATGATACATTTATTGCTCATGTCATTGCTACCTATGAACTGAGTGGGACCTCAATTAGCATTTTGTTAAGTAATTTTTCAACAATAATGGTGAGGATGTTGACTGAAAGGAGCCAAAGTGGACAGAGTAAGAGACCACCCAGATGCTCACTGTCAATGCTGGACATGAGCAGAGATGCAAGCACACTCCAGAAACTCTGAGATGCTTAACATGTGAAACCAGACTGAGCCCAAGTCCTGCAGATGGACTGGGATCTACTGGAACAGAGTGGAGCTCCACCACCACTATGATGACCTACATCAGAAAGATGCAGAGGATCTCTGACAGATAGTCACAAAGGTCCAATAGCAACCAGCAGATGCCTACAGGAATTTTCATAATCCACACCTTAACACCTGTATTATCATATATGTATTTATTGAGCATATCTGTTTCTGTGACTCTGTTTCAGTGTATTCCATGGGTATCTGTATTGATAATAAACTCAAATGTAGGAATGTTAGTTCCACTCATTAAAGTTAACATTAGCATATTGACGCATTCTGAGGTTATCCACAACTATACTGAACCAGTGTATAAATTATGCAGGACTGTGGCTTACGACTCTATGTTAATATAAACTTTACACATACAACTATTACTGCTATTCTATACTATATGCTTTTGTAATCTGTAAAGAAATGTGATGTCCCTTAGATCAAATGTTAAGCAATATGGTAAACTGAGTGTAGTTCTCCTATGTATGGGTTCAAATCCCATTATAGCCTATTTTTGAAAATACTGGTGGTGATTTCATGTAATATTACATATCACATATGGAAGACCTAGGGTCCAAATAGGGAGATGATAAAATGAACAAGCAAAGGAGAGTAGTATTGCTGAAATTGAATTCATCCTCAAGTCTTCATAAATATCTTCAAGAGGTAGACCCTCTTTGTACAAAATCTCACCAAGAAGACACTGATATATAGATTGTATTTTATAAAGCATATATCATAGACAGAAACAGGTTAAAAATAAAAAATAATACAGCTGGGTGCACAAGTCGCCAGATAAAAAAATGCCCAATCCTGGTGTGTGGACTGGTGCTAGGACTGGAAAAATAACAATGTAGAATCCTCAAGACACAGAAACATTCCTGCAATGGGGCTAGGCTAGGCTCAGGGGAGGGTGTCTGCCCTATTGTAGAAGGAAATAGTGACTTACAAAAAACACAAAAACTTACAGGTCAAAAAAGAGCCATAAAGATGATAGAGTGGACTACTGAGGATAAGGAAGAAACAATGTATTCTTACTATTTTACAAGAAAAACAGAATTTCCAGACAGAAGATTTTCAAAAAGATTAAGAGAGAAATTAGAGGAAAGAAAACTACTTGCACAAGAAAAACTATTAAAAGCTTCAAATGCAAATTTGTGTTCATGAATACAACAGATCCATGAAAAACACTATATAGAGCAAGAAACTCAGGAATGTTTGGAAAAAGAAATGAAAGAGGAAGTGTAAAAAATAAAGAACAAAACCTAAAAATGTTTAAAAGGTATAAAAAAGATAGATCTACATGGAAAAGAGAGATCTGATATAGTACAATATTTTTGTAAAGGAGAAAGCTAAAATAATGAATACAAAAAACAGATCCACAAAATATTTGATGAGAAATACAAGCAAGGGCACCTAGATATGAAAAATTTCACAATACAAAAAAATAAGATCACAAAGTGGGGGACGTAGAATAGAAGTTAAACAAATAGACGTTAACATCAGGGAATACCTGTGAAGTGAAGGATTTAGTGTAAAAAGTCTAGCATGGGTTATGTCACGGCATGACGGAACAATGAGCCCCCAAAGTAAGGATAAACAGATGGAGAAGAAAACAGCTGAAGAAGAAATATGGGCATGGGAAAGAAATGAGATTTAATATGATGCAATATTTATGCAAAGGAGAAAGCAAAACTAATCAATACAAAATGTAGCACCAGAAATATTTGAAGAGAAGAAGATAGAGACAGAAGCATCTGGACATTGAACATTTCACAATACAAAAAACAACAACAACAACAACAAAAAACTATTAGAAGCTTATTGAAAGTTCCCATTAGAATATGATTGCATTTCTGAAAAAGAAATTCAAAAGCACCGCAAATGTTTAGTGCATTTTTCTTACTTAGGCACCCATCTGACACTTTTAAAATGTGAATTAAATTACTTTGGTTTGTGGACACTCCTGTTTTACACATTGCATTTTACTCATTGCATTTTAGTGACTGAACACTCAAAAAATATTTAAACTCTAGATGGAATTGTAACAATTCTGATTGGTGGTTTATTTAAATTATTTAAACAATAGAGGAAATTGTAACAATTCTGATTGGTGGTTTATGATCTCCCTGATAATCCAATGGGAGTGCAATGACTGGGTTCACAATTCAGCACGAATTTGAATAAAGGATTCAGCCCACTCTTACACACCTACATACACCAATTGGTTACCAGCCCTGCCAGTCCCATTTACTATACAATAAAGACAATGATTTAACCCTGTAATATTCTGTAACACTAAGTAGTGCTTGGATGCAATAACAAAGGACTGAGAAACAAACTTCTGTCTACCAGTTATTTGGAGTGTCTACTGTACATTTTTTGGGGATTCAACAGCACACTGTCTGACTGATAGGAGAGAGAGATACCTCTCTCTAGTGCATTTCCTACCTCTACTGAGCATTTTTGGTCGGATATAAAGGTCCTGTCTATTTTACTGGTATAAACCACTCTTACGTCTAAAAGGACTAGGACCTTTTCTGGTTACAGATCTACTTTCCCTTTGCAAGTACACCCTAGCACAATACAAAAAATAAGAAAACAAAGGGAAAAAGTAGAAAAGAGGATTCGTAATAGAAAAGTTAAAGGAATAAAAACCGAAGTTATGGATTACCTACAAAGTGAATGATTTAGTGCAGAAAATCCAACCCTGTAACATCACAGCATAATGAGACAATCATCTCCAAATTAAGGAGAAACAGGTGGAATGGGAAGCATCTGGTCACTTGCAACATGAAGATACTCTGGAGCTCTCAGTAGGAAATGAGCACAAAAGTTCAACTGGAGGTGCACAACAATGGACGGTTGTGGAGTTATATGCCAGTGAGTTCCCATATAAAAGAGCAACAGATGATGCAGGATGCAGCTGAAGAGAATATTTCACAGAGACATGTTTTGGAACTTTCTGTAGAATGCCCACAGAAAATGGGGAACAAAGAATGTGCCCTCACTTTAGAAGAAAACATCTATGGGAAGAGTTGCTTGATTTAATAGAGATGGATAGACATATTAAGAACAGATTATAGAAAGTTAAAAAGACTCAAAATGTTAGAAGTTTGATAAAACAAATGAACACAGTAATCAAGACTATTAATAGAAATTCATTTGATATAACAGAAGTAAATATACTATATTACTGTGTAGCTAAATTAAGTCTTACCACAAAAACACAATAAGGGAAAGGAAGGGAAGAAATCAAATGCCATCATGGAAGCATTCAACAGATAAAACTATATAGCAATTAAGACAGGAAATATCACTGTTAGAAGAATATAGAAGAGGGAACAGAACAGCAAAAATACTTGGAAAGAATAATGTGAGCAGTATCAAAAGAGGCAAGCAGTTATCATACAGCATTAGAGATAATAAACCAAAGATATCAGCACAGGCAGAAAAACATAGAAGATGTGCAGATAAATATAAAGGAAAAGTACAAAATAAGCAGTTCATTGATGACCCAATTTTTTATAGAGAATTGGGAAACAAAGCAAAAGGAATAGAAACACCACCAGCAAAATGAAGAAATAGACACATTTTGGAGGTATATCTATGAAGGGGTCTACTTTACTTTACCAAAAGTCCATAACACTGAAGACAAATTCAGTGAGATGAGAATAACAAAACTTAAAATGCCATACTGCATTGTTTTTCCCAGGGCAAGTGCTCAGTGTGGGGAATAATGCCCTTTTCCCCACTGTAGCGCCATCCTGGAGTTGGTATATATTGTTAGGGGGGATGCGGGGGTATAGCCCCCCACATAGGTGGGTTTGAGATAGTACTGTGTGTTGTAGTGTAGTTTTCAGCAAGGTTTCACTTGCCCTGGAAAAAAACAACATGGTTCAGCATTTTAAGTTTTGTTATTTTTGTCTCTGCAAATTCATCTTCTGCATTATGGACTTTCGGTAATGGAAAGGATCTACTAAATATATCAACTCTGGGCTGACACTACAGTGGTAAAAGGGCATCATTCCCTACAGTGGGCAAGTTTTAACTTGCCCTTGGAAAAATGATGTGGTTCGGCATTTTAAGTTTTGTTATTCTTGTCTCGGCAAATTCATCTTTAGTGTTATGGACTTTCAGTAATGTAAAGAAGATCCCTATGAAGACCCTGTGGAACATAACAAAGATGCTAAATGCATAGAAGTAAAAAAAAAGAGTAAGAAGTTCAAATGTACAGGATATGAAATGGGACAAAGTAACAGCAAGAAAAATTTAAACAAAATTAAGAAACACTCCTAAATGTAAAACCTCATGGCCAGATGTAGGACCTAACAACTGACTAAAAGTACTAATATCTTTACAAAAAGATTTAGCCCTGAATAAGAATTACTTATATGTACATCCTGAAAAAACACCAATCTGCTTAACAACAGGAAAAAAATGATACTCTTTCTTAAGAGTGAACCTGCAAGCTATCCTTAAAAACTATAGAACTATAGAACATACACAACGATGCATAAACTAGAAACTGGAATTGATGCCAACAGAGTTTATAGTCATTTAAAAGAAAACTCAATCATGGCAATAGAAGAAAAGGGTTGCAAAAGAAAGTTATATGGAATAAAGGATCATTTGTTGTTAAATTAAGTCATAATGGAGAATTGTAAAAAGGAGAAGAATCTAAGTTTGGTATAGATAGACTACAAAAAAGCATCCCACATTCCTGGATAAGGGATTGTTTACAGATTTACAAGATACACCCTAGATTGATTAATTACATTACAGTGACCATGAAACAGTAGCAAACCACTTTGCAACTAAGCCATGATAAAAGACAAATTATTATCCCAGGGATAAAAATTCAAAGGGAGACATTCCAGGGTGACTCTGTCACTGCTGCTCTTTTGTTTCATCCTTAACCCATTAAGCTGTCTATTTAACAGATTAGGTCATAGTTGCAATCTGGCTCCCAGAAAACAGCAAATTGTAAAGACTTCTCTCATCTTTTTTATGAATGATTTAAAACTATATAGTTCATCACATGATGAGCTGAAAGCACTATTGGAAGTCATCCAGACTTTCTCACAGTTTGAATTACGCAACAGTATTTTATAATGCATTATTTTTCACTGACTGCTTTCCTAGCTAAATTACATGTTATGAAACAATAATTCCTTTAATGTCTATTTATGTGTTTCAAGTGTACATAAATGATTTATTGCAAACTCGGTGTTACATTTGTAGGTTATTACTGTGAGCAATGGGATGACATGCAGTCATGAATGCATAGTCTTGTTGTTCATATCCACAGAACATGGCAGCATGTATACTTTTCTTTTACTGATAATGTAATATACACACAAGTTCACATTATATTATGTGCAATTCTTACCCGCATATTCATAGATGTTAGTTGTTTAACCTTCAACAAGCCATGCAATCACATCCAAAATCAATTAGCTTGGCAGATAGGGTCCTGTTTTGCAGTGCCAGCTGTAGGTTTGCATATTGGTTCCTTTGGCTTATCTACAGTAACTCTCATGTGCGCATAGTATTAAGAGTGACACAGCAATGACTAAATGTGCAAAATGTGATATTTTATGCCAAGGCTAGATGACATGTAATACTCACTATTTTTCACTGTTCCATTGTTGTACATAGTAGTAATTATATACTGACATGAAGCAATCCTTCTGTTCCTGTAATGTATTTTTCCTGTTTGTAGCTGATGAAGACTGCTCCCGAAATCATTTGCTGAGCATAGACCATATACACAAACATTTAGGAAATAATCTGTCAACTTCAGGTTTCAAATTCTTTGTATTATTTTTCTGGACTGAAAGTAAACAGTTTGTTGACAGTATTTATCATTAAGAGTCTACAACAATTATTAATTGTATTTATACTTTGTTGACCAAGTTCATCTCTCTAGGCTAACGGCCTCATTTCAGAGGAGATACAGGGTAATATTCATAAAAGCTGGCCAAGGGAGCAAGGAAACATATCTTACTCTTTTCTCTGTGGAATGCTGAAGAGTGTTTCCTGTCAGTGGATGGAGAGAGATGATAGCCTGACTACAGAGAGTGTATTGCTACCAGCTTTTAATACTATGGCTTCTGGGTGATAATGGAGAACACATGCAAGTGTAGATCTAGAATAGTGAGCGTCATCCAGCGCTCTCTGTTATCACCTCCAACTGTAAACACTGCTATTATCACTGAGCATACCTCCCAGCTGTCCCTGAGTTTGGCTCAGGAAGTTAGTCTGTTCCTCATAATACATCCTAAAATTGGTGATTTAGGGAGAAAATGAAACAGGTTACACAACTCATTACATCCGAGTGACACCTCCAGGTGCATCTGCAGTTAACTCATACTGACGCCGCTAGGCGTCAAATATTGCATGTTCCTATTTGCATCAATAATTATGTACAAGGTTTTAAATGATTTCATCTTAAAGCTTACACAATGTCAGACTCAACTGCATTAATATTTGACCTCTGTCTAGTCCAGGTAAATAGATATTAACTGTTGTATTTTATTATATTAATTTATATAGATACAATTTTCACATTTTTCTTAAATATCTCAACAACCAAGTAATGTAGACAGAACTACTTGGCATCATATGAAAGCTCTCAGTTAGATGAATAAAATGCTGACAGTATGTGTGTAACGCAAATGGTTGCTGAGATATTCTAAGTTGTTTACAAAAATATTATAAATTTAATTGTTATGGTATTTACTGTGACTTATAAAATTTCTGTTTACAACCTAGAACCTAAAGAATACTACCACTATAAAAATAGTTTGTGCTGAAGAGTTTGTCATTTATACTTCTTTCATAACCCCTATTGTTCCACAGATATGAACATTTGTTTGAAATGTGAGGACATAATTTGATTCTGTCAAAAGGCTTAGGCCCTGCCCATTGGAAGTTACAGTTCAAACTTCCTGAGCTCCACTGGAGTGAATGAGTTAATAAATAATAACAAAAATTAGACTTAGGAAATGCTTGCTAATTCTCAATCTCTTACTTAGTATTAACTTCTGTTGTTGACTGTAGTAATATTTTTTAAAAATACTTTTGATTTTGGAGGTAAAAAAGGTTGGGAACTGTGTTGCAGAGAGATCTAACTCTCAGTTTGGTGAATAACACTCAGATGTCTTTGATTTTGCTTAATAATGTTTTGTGTGTCCCTTGTAAAATGTACAGTTTATCCCCCCCCCCCTGAAAAATCAACAAAGATTAAAGTCAGGGAATAAAGCCATGTTTTTATTTATTTGTTCCTGCTCACCTAGTTAGTCCCACTGGCCAGCAGTATAGGGAAGACCTGAGGTGGCATTTATATAGGGAAAATTTAGCCAAGATCTCAGGGAACTTCCTCTACTCATTAGGAGAGTGCTTGTTCCATTCCTAATGCAGTGATGGCTGGGAGAACAGTACTCAAGGAGATCCAACATGGTGGATAGCACAGAAGTGAATACCAGCGCAGTGTTTGAAGTTCTTCAAGATTCTGAGGAGCTGTTTCAGCAGAGACTGTGTGTTTCATTAGAAGCAAATGTTCAAAACAATGATGAATGTGTTATTACAACTCTCCAGTAGTGAAGGATGCAGGATGATATTTTGGATGAATTGTTGCTGCAGAGCAAACCAGAGAGTGGAAAAGATATTTCAAGGGGTGAAATTATGGACAAACATTAGTCAGAGGAATCAGAGGCTATTTTGAAAGGGGGTTGCTAGACAAAGAAATCATATAATGAGACTGTAAATGAAACTGCAGGGAAAGTGATGACAGATGAACAGAGGAAAAGAACTGTCAACAAAAAAGGAACTTTATGGTGAGAATTCAGAGCAAAGAAGAAAAAGAAATGGCCAGGTATGACTTTTGAGACAATATAATGGTCCCATTGAGGATGAAGGCTCAGTAGGTAAGAACTTCTATTCTTATACATAAAGAAACATTTTGTGACATTACTTTTGAGACTGGTTCTGTTCTGGAAAGTTTTTTTTGCAGTAGAACTGTAATCCATGGAACTCTTAAGTGGTTAAAACATTTTACAGAGAAACAAAAAAGATAATACATGTTAAATTTTAAACTGAAAATTAAAAAATGGCTTTAAAGAGATGTTTAAGTAATTTTGTATAGCAGTTATGGATATTAGAAAAGTCTATGATAACAGAAAATTATGGACTGAGGATATGGCTGCCATATTGTACAGAAAATGGAGAAAGCAAACTTGTTCATATCCCTAGTATAATAAATGTAGAGGGTAACAGAGGTATTGTAAAATATTGGGGCAACCAAAAACATGATAAAGAGGAAGTAGGGAAGCAAGATCAGGGTAAAATAAAGATAAGGATAAAGAGAAAAATGAAACAGAAGATAATATAGAAGAAGGTTCTGAAATAAGTGACGAGGAAGATGTAAATTAGAAAATAGTGAAAGGTAGACAGAATAAAAGAGAAAAGGAAAGGAAATGGATAATGCAAATGAGATAAACACGTCAAATGTACACAATTTCTGCAGCACAGACATAATGACAACTTTAGAGTGCTTTCATTAAATGTAAATATTATCAAAAATATAAGGAGAAGAATATCAACTGGCGTAGTAAGTGTGATGTTGGTGTAATAATATTGGAAGATATAAGATTTTTGACACAAGAAGAGAAAGATTACAAGCAAACAAAAAATGTTGGGGGGGGATACTGTACAGAACCTAGGAATGGAATTTTGTTCAGGTATAGCTGTACTTTGTAGAAAGTCAGCGAAATATTGAATATGTAATAATAAAGTTTTAGTCAGGTTCGAGTAAGGCAGATAATTTCTCCAAAAAAGTCACTTGTGTGAGAATAAAAATGCCGTCTATTCAGACCCAAAAAGACATTCAATTCAGGAGTTACTGGATAAAAAAGTCTGTTCAGACCCCATGAAGAGAGTAAAACATATATTACTTCAGTAATCCTCTTGTAAGACTTATTATTTGAATGAGTACTTTATTGAAACAAAACAAGGTAAGCGCTTTCGCTGTAAAGCTTTTTCAAACCATGAATTCCATATACACATAAAAGCCAATATATATACACCCACATCTAAATTGTATCAAGAATTAATTGGTTCAAATTAGCATTGCAATGGGTTCAAGCTTTTAAAGAAATACATCTTATACTAAACAAAATGTTAAAATACACTGAAAATACTTATCAGTAATCAGTTGTAAAAGTGACATATATTAAAATGCACTAAAAATACTTCTCAATGGTCAGTTATAAAAGTTACTTATGTAACTGTGTAAAATGAATAAGTACATGAATATGTATATGAAGAAACTGAAAAAACCAACTAGGAGCAACGCAATGAAGGGCATGCAGTCCAAAATGAAACGGTTTCTTCCAACAAAATGAAACGGTCACATCCAATGACAACATCCAAGGATACTTAAAATTAGAAGAGTTTAATTCATGTGCACAAATACAATGGTGGTAAGCGCTTTCGCAAACTGCTTCATCAGACCAATTAACAGTCGGCACAACAGGGTTTAAATCCTGAAACTGGCGGGAAAGTATTAAAAAATCATTTGTCACTTTTAAAGGTATACACCTTTACACTAGAAAGCTCTTCACAACCACCTGAACAGCAATTGGATTAAAATCAATAAATCAATAATTCATGGATGACTAAAAACATTTCAAGAGAGTGCATGTACATAAATTAATACTTATGAATGCCCTGTCTAATTCAATATGTGATATTCAGCTATAATGACTTTACTAAAACCACTAGGAGAAATATATATGTGGACACATATCTCCTATCTAATACACAATTCAGGCAACTAATCTCAAATAAAATGTGCTACAAATATATAAACATCATATAAATATACGTCTCATTACTAGAACTATATAAACTATTCTAAATAATTATTCACTCAATGCACATTAAAAACTTTAAAACTAAACATGTGTGAAATGACAACAAATCTAGACACTTAATATTGACACACATAAAAAAGGAGAATCAAAACTTCATAATCATATCTTGAGCCGCCTCATCTTTAAATAAGGTTTAATGGGAACTTTCCCATTTAGACCAGGTGGCTTATCGGACCTGAGTTTGATTATCCAATTACTCTCCTTTGATTCCGTAAGATTACACATATCTCCTTTCCTAAATGAATCATATATTCTCTCAACTATCCTAAACTTGAACGTATGATCTAGACCAAACTCAGCAGTGTGTTTAGCCAATGCATTGTGGACAGTACCTTTCCTTATGTGGTACATGTGTTCACGCATTCTATCTCTGAGGCATCTATTCGTTTTGCCAACGTAGAATGCGGAACACAATGTACAAACGGCCAAATACACCACATTGGTGGACATACAGTTGCCACTTGCATGGGCTTTGAACTGTCCAAAACCACTGGGATGTACAAATATAGAACTAGAGTCTATATATGAACAAAAGTTACAGTGTTGACAAGGGACCGTAAAATTGGTGGTTCCTAGCTCACCACATGGCTGGACCTTGGGATAACACAACAAGCTCTTGAGATTCTTTTTATTTTTGTAAAATAACTTTACTTCCTCGTCAAATTCTGTAACTACTGTTAGCGATGAGGTTTTGTGTAATTTTACAATGAATACAACTGCTAATAATAATGAGTTGAATTGTAATGTGAAGGCACCTGATAGGCCTTTCGATGTAGTAGAGGTATCTAAAGATGTACAGATTAATAATGGTATTTTGGGAGTCCATGAAGTTAGCGCGACCGCTACTTCGTCAAGTGCGAATTTAGCTGCGATTAGTGCAGAGGGTCCTGTTGTAAGGAGGAAAGTGAGTGTGGTTAAAGGGCCTACAACTAGTTTGATAGAAAGGACGACAGATTTAAATCCAGAAGGTAGTGAATCTGTGGCTAGGGTGTTTGATTCAAAACACCCTTTTCCTATAAGGTCCCTCTCGAGGGAAGGGAGGACCCGTTCAATGAGCAGAGGGCGGCAGAAGAGGAAATTTTCCCCAGACCGCCCTCAGACTTTGAATCTCAAGAAAATGTGGGGGTCCAGGAACAGGGATTAGTTTTCAACTTGTCGTCTTCTGTACTAACTTCTATTGAGTAGGAGAAATATATATGTGGACACATATCTCCTATCTAATACACAATTCAGGCAACTAATCTCAAATAAAATGTGCTACAAATATATAAACATCATATAAATATACATGTCTCATTACTAGAACTATATAAACTATTCTAAATAATTATTCACTCAATGCACATTAAAAACTTTAAAACTAAACATGTGTGAAATGACAACAAATCTAGACACTTAATATTGACACACATAAAAAAGGAGAATCAAAACTTCATAATCATATCTTGAGCCTCCTCATCTTTAAATAAGGTTCAAAGTGAAAGTTTCTTTCTCTACAATCTTACTAAAGGCATCTAGCAGGGGATGGAGGTTTGGAATATACGTACTGGGCTTCTTTAAAGGTTTCTCAGAGATGCTTGATCCATTTTCCACAAATTGCATTTTTAATTGTACATTTCTTATAAACATCTCAATATCTAGAACTGTGTCTGTTACATTGCTATGCTTGGAAGGAATAAAGGTTAAGCCTTTATTTAATACCTCTAATTCAGCTTTACTTAAAGGTCTGTGTGACAAGTTTAAGACTAATTCATTTTCTCCCACATTTTCTTCAGCATTGGTTCTTTCATTTGATGTGATTATAGAACCATTATTAGATCGTTAAACCTCCACCCCCTGCTAGATGCCTTTAGTAAGATTGTAGAGAAAGAAATTTTCACTTTGAAAAGTACCAACCATTCAAAATTTATGAAAAATAATTTAACAATAAAACAAACTAAGGCCCTGCGGAACCTTAGAGATGATAGAAATATATCCATCAGGCCAGCAGACAAAGGAGGCCCAATAGTAATTCTGGACAGGACATCATATGAACAAAAAATGCATGAAATGTTGAATGATGCAAACTTTTATGAACCCATAACACTTTTAAGGGCTCAACAATCTGTGTTCAATGTATATAATACCTTAGATGAGTTACATCAACATGATATAATTGACATAGGAATCTATAATTTTCTTTTTGTAGAGAATCCAGTAACACCAATAA
Organism: Protopterus annectens; assembly: GCF_019279795.1. Classification (NCBI taxonomy): domain Eukaryota; kingdom Metazoa; phylum Chordata; order Ceratodontiformes; family Protopteridae; genus Protopterus; species Protopterus annectens. The sequence continues at coordinate 1,966,957,831 of NC_056739.1, forward strand.
TCCAGGGATTACCAAAGGTACACAAAGATATGTATAATCCACCTGTGAGACCTATTGTCTCTGGTCGTGGATGGGTCACTGAACCCCTTTCTATATTAATTAAAAAAACCTTAAGACCATTAGTTGAGTTAAACAAATTTATTTTAAGGGACTCGAAACAATTCCTTATAGAACTGTATGAAGGAACAGAATTGTTTCCTGAAAACTCTACATTTATAATGGTTACTATGGATGTTAAGTCGTTATTCACTAATATTCCGAATGAAACAGGAATATTGAGTATTAAGTCATATTTAAATAGACACTCAGATATGTCAGAAGAACACATAGACTATATTTGTCTACTGTTGGAATTAGTTTTAGAAACCAATATTTTTCTGTTTGACAAACAATTATACTTACAGAAGGATGGCGTGGCTATGGGCACCTCCTGTGCCAACAGCTACGCCAACCTGGTAATGGCAACATGGGAGGAAGAGAAATTGTTCCACTTAGATTCATATCAGAAATTCATCTGTTTCTACAGACGTTTTGTTGATGATTTATTTTTCTTGTGGAGTGGTAACATGAATGAGTTGCAAAAGTTTTTTATTGAAATAAACTCATTAACTTCATATTTAAAATTTACAACAACTAATTCTAGGGATGACATAGCTTTCTTAGATGTTTCAATCCATCGCCTGGACAACGGGAAATTGAATACAGGTGTACATAGAAAAAAATGCTATAAGAATACCCTACTACATAGGGATAGCATGCATCCACACCATATCTTTTCTAATATTATTAAAGGACAAGCAATAAGAGAGTCCAGATTAAATCCTTTACAAAGTAATTTTAAAACAGAATTGAATGATTTAAATACAAGATTAATGGCTCGGAAATATAGACCGATGGAAATAAATAAAAGGTTCATCGATATAAAACATACTAGGGACAATAAGGCATGTCCCATATTCTCTGCACAAGGAAAAAGTGTTTATAAGGAGAAAAGAACAGAAGAAACGAATAATAAAAAGGAACAAAAAATAACTTTATTTTACACCCAAGATATAAAATCAATCCAGGATGTCATTTACAAACACTGGGAAATACTAACAGTAAACCCTGATATTAGGAAATTGGTAGGTGAGCAACCGCAATTTTTATATAAAAATAAGAAAAATTTACACAGATTGTTATGCTTCCCAAACAATGTAAATAATGATATAAACCATGATACATGTGGAACTTGAACCTTGCAACAAGTGCAATTTTTGCTCTTACATATCTAGTACAAATATGTTTGTGCACCCTAATACTTCTAAAATTCATACTTTTAATATTAGGGCAAATTGTGACACAGAACATATAGTCTATTTAGCAATGTGCACAGTATGCACTGCATTTTATATCAGAAAAACCGATAGAAAGTTAAAAAACAGAATAAGGGAACACATATATCAAATCAGAATTAAGTCGGAAGTTAATGCACTTTCCAAACACGTACTGCAAGAAGGTCCATTACATCAGTTCAAGTTCATGGCCATACAAATAAATATACTCAATATTAGAGGACGGGATTTCAGGAATAAAACAGAACAAATTGAAACAGATTGGATCATCAAGATGCAAGCACACATTCCACCAGGCTTGAATGAAAAACTACCATTGAAGCCAGCTTTGAAAGGAAGGAACATTAAATATTAAATATTGATGATTAAATATTGATTAATTAATAGATATTATATATTATTCTTGTATTCATCTTTTTATTATATTAAGTTATTTAAAGTTTATTATCTTTTTATGTTATATTATGTTACAATATATATATATATATATATATATATATATATATATATATAAAATTTTTAATGCCTTTAAAGCATAAGTGCATTTTAGTATGTATCTATTTTGCATATATATGAAATATTGTATTTTTTATATACATGTAATAAGGAAAGATAATATTTATTCATTATTTATATATATAAATTCCATAAATGCATCTTCAGTATGTTTCCATGAATCTAGCACATACATGAAATGTTGCATTATTTTTTATATGTATGCAATTAGGAGTGTTATATATATTTATTATCATTATTATTTTTTTTTTAGTATTCATTATATATATATTTTTTCAAGTATACATCTCTTCATATACATATTCATGTACTTATTCATTTTACACAGTTACATAAGTAACTTTTATAACTGACCATTGAGAAGTATTTTTAGTGCATTTTAATATATAAGTCACTTTTACAACTGATTACTGATTAGTATGTTCAGTGTATTTTAACATTTTGTTTAGTATAAGATGTATTTCTTTAAAAGCTTGAACCCATTGCAATGCTTAATTGAACCAATTAATTCTTGATACAATTTAGATGTGGGTGTATATATATTGGCTTTTATGTGTATATGGAATTCATGGTTTGAAAAAGCTTTACAGCGAAAGCGCTTACCTTGTTTTGTTTCAGTAAAGTACTCGTTCAAATAATTTATTTATTTATTTTATTTTACATTTGTTGACCGGGCTAGTCCAGCTGGATATATGTCCATTTTCAGTGGAGGCCCGGGGAGAAAAGCTCCACAAATTACAACAACATAAAAGGTCAAGACAAAGACAATAACAGTATAATTTGGTACATAAGTTTTAACAATTATAGTACAAGCCTAAGATTATATATTTTATATTTCAGTAGGAAAAAGGAAAAATTTATCTAAGAATAGATGAATAAGACTAATACATTTGTATTAGAAATGGTGTAGTACAAATCTTTATAACATATTACAAAATTAGATACACCTAGTAATTTATGATAAGAGATGCTGAGGTCTCACAAAAAACCTAAGAAAGAAAAACACTAGAGATCACTAGAGTATAGAAGAACAGCAAACAAGGATGGATTTCTAGTGTTATTTAACACATAGGTTGTGATACTATATGAAGGTGTTTGATCATTCCACTGTATATACTTATTTACATGAGAAAAAATCCTAAGGAAGGTTAAGCTCACTAAAAATTAGTGAGACAACACAAGATCATGATAGGCTAGGAATTGTGGTTGTCTAGTTAATAGTTAGGTACTTAGTCTGGGTTAACACAGGGGCATAGCCAGTGTGATTTGGCTTGCTTTTAAATAAGCTGACAGAGGATATTGAGGTTAGCTGGCTTGGGAGGATGTTCCAGGCTTTACCTACTGTATTGGAGAACAAGGTGTCACCAGCTAAGTTGTTGGATTTTGATATTTGTACAAGTAGGTTATTAGCTGAGCGTAAGGTCTTGAGGTTATTATAGGGGATGACTAGGGATGTAAGTATGGGTGTATTTTGAGGTAAATACAGGATCTTATGGGCTACTATTAATTGATTGAAAAGTACTAAATTTGGCAGCTCTAACCATCCTAACTGACTCAGATTGATACAGTGATGAGTTCTATAGGAGGACCCAGCTGCAAATCTGGCAATATTGTTGTAGGAGGATGTAAGTTTACTCAGATTACTTCTACATATTTTGGTATAGATAGGGGAGGCATAGAGCAAGGTAGAGATGAGGTGGGTGAGCAATAGTAACCCTGGCTGGAGGTGTAAGAAAGGGTTTTATTCTATAGAGGGAACCTAGTTTCTTGTTTACTATTTTTATGGTGTTATTAATGTGAGGTTCAAAGGACAAGTTGTTATCTATTAGTACCCAGTAGTTTGGTGGTTGGTTCCGGAGATATTATAGTTCCATCATTTGAAGTAATAGTAAAGTTAAGTGGGAGGTTCTGTGGGTGGGGTAAATAGTAGCATTTTTGTTTTTGGGGTTAAGGATAAGGCGTCTTTGTAGGAGCCAGTTTTCAACTGTACTAAAGGTCATTTGGGTTAGTGACTGAAGTTCTGATTGAGAAGCAGCAATATGAGTGTGGAGTCGTCAGCGTATTGGATACAGTCAAATTACAGAATGAAGGTCATTTGTAAAGATGGAGAAGAGTAATGGGCCTAATATAGATCCTAGATTGACTGGGACGTGGGAAGATAAAGTATTTTCCCATAGTACAGCCTGTTGCCTGTTATGTAATAAGTCTTACAAGAGGATTACTGAAGTAATATATGTTTTACTCTCTTCATGGGGTCTGAACAGACTTTTGTATCCAGTAACTCCTGAATTGAATGTCTTTTTGGGTCTGAATAGACGGCATTTTTATTCTCACACAAGTGACTTTTTTGGAGAAATTATCTGCCTTACTCGAACCTGACTAAAACTTTTATTATTACATGCTTGGAATCCTTTTATCACAACACAGGTTCGAGTTTTTGCTAGCGGTGGTGATTTTTATTTGTTGAAATATTGAATATAACATTGGCAATGATGGGAAGATTAACTATTGTAGATCTCAGATGGCATAATCATGTATATGCCTATATTATAAGTAAAGAAAGGGAAATTTATTTCATAAAATTTTGGAATATGTAGAAATTAATATGACTATGATATTAATGAGAGATGTATTTGTGATTTGAGAGGAAAAAAGAAGAGAGGAAATGATATTAAGAAGATTTTTGAAGTTATAAAATGTGGCAATTTAAAGATTTGTAATAATAATTTGTGGGTATATAGTTGAAGTATACATAAGAAGAAGCAGAATAGTTTTAATATATCACAAGGTTTAAATATAGCTAAGGGAGAAACACCTGTAGTAGGCTTTTCAAATCACTCAGCCATATGGATAGAAATACAAAAAATAAAGGCTTATATCAGCCTGGGAAAATGAATAAAAAGTATAAATAAGAAATTAAAGGATGAAAATGGGGAAAAAAGGTATGCATTTATGGAAAGATCACTAGAGTGTGTTATAAAAACTGATATGGGTGGTGGCTAGCTTTGAAAGAAAAATATAAACAAATGTCTTTTAGAATGGCAGTCATATGTACAAAAAGCAGAAAAAACAAATTATAAAACAATGGGCTGGTTTCTCTAAAGCTTGCAGAATCTGGCACATTACGCCAGTCTCTGCATGAAACTTGTGGACCATATTGTAATATGCTAATATATGACAAAAACTTCAGAATACTTCATTGTACAATGCAGTACCACAGTTGCAATGGTGCATTATAGAAATGTGCAAGTAATCTATAAGAAATAGTTGTCCAACAATGTTGTACATTACCAAAACAAATGGAAAGATATCACAAATCAAGAATCCCAATGATTGTTTAAAAAGATAACAAGATCTCTACAGTAACTTTATGGACAACTATGCCAAGTATCCCAAACTAATCTGCATGGCAATCATAACAGAAATTTGCAGGTGTACACACAGAAATGTATTAGACAATCATATATATGTCCTTATGCTATCTACTAACGTATAATATATGCTCCAAAGCTATTTTTAATACATATATAATCAAGTCTTACAAGAGGATTACTGAAGTAATATATGTTTTACTCTCTTCATAGGGTCTGAACAGACTTTTGTATCCAGTAACTCCTGAATTGAATGTCTTTTTGGGTCTGAATAGACTTTATTCTCACACAAGTGACTTTTTTGGAGAAATTATCTGCCTTACTCGAACCTGACTAAAACTTTTATTATTACATGCTTGGAATCCTTTTATCACAACACAGGTTCGAGTTTTTGCTAGCGGTGGTGATTTTTATTTGTTGAAATATTGAATATAACATTGGCAATGATGGGAAGATTAACTATTGTAGATCTCAGATGGCATAATCATGTATATGCCTATATTATAAGTAAAGAAAGGGAAATTTATTTCATAAAATTTTGGAATATGTAGAAATTAATATGACTATGATATTAACGAGAGATGTATTTGTGATTTGAGAGGAAAAAAGAAGAGAGGAAATGATATTAAGAAGATTTTTGAAGTTATAAAATGTGGCAATTTAAAGATTTGTAATAATAATTTGTGGGTATATAGTTGAAGTATACATAAGAAGAAGCAGAATAGTTTTAATATATCACAAGGTTTAAATATAGCTAAGGGAGAAACACCTGTAGTAGGTTTTTCAAATCACTCAGCCATATGGATAGAAATACAAAAAATAAAGGAGTATATCAGCCTGGGAAAATGAATATAAAGTATAAATAAGAAATTAAAGGATGAAAATGGGAAAAAAAGGTATGCATTTATGGAAAGATCACTAGAGTGTGTTATAAAAACTGATATGAGTGGTGGCTAGCTTTGAAAGAAAAATATAAACAAATGTCTTTTAGAATGGCAGTCATATGTACAAAAAGCAGAAAAAACAAATTATAAAACAATGGGCTGGTTTCTCTAAAGCTTGCAGAATCTGGCACATTATGCCAGTCTCGGCATGAAACTTGTGGACCATATTGTAATATGCTAATATATGACAAAAACTTCAGAATACTTCATTGTACAATGCAGTACCACAGTTGCAATGGTGCATTATAGAAATGTGCAAGTAATCTATAAGAAATAGTTGTCCAACAATGTTGTACATTACCAAAACAAATGGAAAGATATCACAAATCAAGAATCCCAATGATTGTTTAAAAAGATAACAAGATCTCTACAGTAACTTTATGGACAACTATGCCAAGTATCCCAAACTAATCTGCATGGCAATCATAACAGAAATCTGCAGGTGTACACACAGAAATGTATTAGACAATCAGATATATGTCCTTATGCTATCTACTAACGTATAATATATGCTCCAAAGCTATTTTTAATACATATATAATCAAATTATTCATTACATTAAAAGCAGAGACAACTATGGATATCTACATAATACATGTATCATTACAAAAAATGTTGACTTGAATTTATGGATTCCAATGGAATCTGTAAATTTCCTAAAAAAATAAAGAAAATAAAGGTGAAGAGCAGCCTCTTTGACCTAAGCTAATAGCTGCTAATAATGGGTTCAGGACCTGTGTGAGGAACACAAGTAATGCACATACCCAAAGAAAGTGAGAGATAGAAAAAAGATGTGGGGTATGGGTGAAGAAGAAGGACAAAAAAAAGAGCAATGTTGGAGTAGGAAAATCTGAGGGAAAGTTAAAGTGGCATGGGCAATATTTTTTTCTTTTGGTGGGAATAGGTCCCATTTTTACTTTTTTAAAGAATGGAAGGAAAGGTAAACATAGGGAGAGAGGAGGTGAAGGTAAGCACAGCAGGTATACCCACAGAACAAATAGCACACCATAAGACAGACAGAGGATGGAAAAAACAGTATGGACAAGTTAGTTACACAGATAGCACATTGTACAACATAGGCAACAGAAAGTTGTCAGACAGGGTGGAGATGTATACCATCCATGGCGAAATGCAGAAAAACATATCTACCTATGCACTAGCGTGTTAGCACAAGTTGCATTATGTGTGACAGTCATGGCTGGATGTGTATGACACCAATGGTAAATGTGTGTTCCAGGGTAATAAAGTAGGATCACAGTACACATTGGATAAATATACATATATCCAATTAGTCCATCAGCTGTGCAGGTGTTAGCCAAGACACATCATAGATGAGCAAATGCAGGTCAAGCAATGGCACTTATCTCCAGAGGACAGAACAAAACCTATGACCATGCATGTGAAAGGCAAACAACCAAGTACAATGTCAAACAAAAGTAATGCAGAAGATCAGCCAAGGCTGTTACATACACAAAATGTGTGTATGTTACACACATATGCCATGTCATAGGCAACACAGAGGTGTACATGGGTATGCATGTGTGTGTCAGTGGCATAAATGGAATGTACATGAAATCCAGGTCAATACACATGCATACACAAATGACATGTAATAATATGTTAAAAAATATAACAAGACAGAATACCAAATATATAGCAGGCTGTGCACATGGGAATAACTACACTGGGTAACACACAAATAGAATGAGAACAAGGATGTATTACAACCATTAGCCAGCAGCACGTCCCATATTGTAAAATGCCCATATACTTGGCACATGTTCACTATCACAAATTAATAACTGGCAATGGACAGTAGTTTTGACAAAGACAAACATACCTGCAATAAATTATAGGGACATATTAAAGTAGTAGGGAGGTGGACAACCTGGGACCACATCATGGTAAAGCAGGACATGGTATGGTACAATGCAAATGCATGTGTAAGGCATACATGGTGCTGTAGAAGACAAACAGAGACACATTTAAACAAATGGAAAATGTATATCAAATGGGCAGATGGCCTGCTGATGTCCCCAAAACTGGACATGTATAAAACACACATACACAGTAATGTGCAATCATGTTCCATCAACATGCATAGATAAGCAAGTTAAAAATTTCAGTCACATACACATATACTATCATGCAAATGTCAAATAAAGAAACTCATGTATATGTCAACCACACTACTCATTACAGCTGAGGACACTCCTGTGAGCATCATTACAGCAAATTAGCATCACTGAGGGTGCTCACTTGTCAAAGATATATATCTGTGTCGGTATGTATCTGACTGTGTGCACACAAATGTACAATCGTAATGTGCATAGATATTTATGGAAGGTGTACACCAATGTCACTACATCATGAGTATGGAAATGATACATGTAGCAAACATGTTGTAATGTACTGTGAAGGAATGTGTAATCTGTAACATCGTGTACAGATTAATGTTAGCTTATTCATTGATGAAGTCAAATAAGGAGGACTGCACATGGGCAGGATATATTTGTATATAATCTTACATGGCATCAGTATTGCTAAATCATGACACACCACATCATGAGAGTGGGACATCATGACAGCTGTCATCCAAAACCATGTGGAATGAATGACATGTCTTTATGTTGCACATACTTGTTATGGCAAAAGAGACATCCAACGCATATAACACTGTTAGTGCTGGACTATGAACAATATATTTTGTCTGTCAGTCATCCCAGTAAGACACATATTTACAGTTTGCCTGTTGCAGTACTATCAACAGGTTAACTGCCACAATGCATGGGCAGTTGAATGTGTGTGGACTGTGTAATGTGTGTCATGCACACATTGAAAACAAAGTAAATGTCATATGATAATAACACATAAGCATGACAGATACATGGTATGCATGCACAAAAGGGCATATACTGTCCAATTAATTAAATGTCAATCACCAAGTCAGCAGTAGAACACAAGTGGATCACACAGACAATACCTACTGACCAGAAGGATCAGGCTGATGTGGATCAGACTTCGGAATGATCTCATGAGGCATCATCCTGAATGAATCCTGCATACCCTGTGCCATCTCATTGAAGATGGTTCCCATTATCTTCGTATATGCATTTGGAACACATCGGTAATGACCGCCCTGATTTCCTTAAGAAAATCTTCTGTATTATGACCATGAGGACGTCTTCTCTGGGGTGCAGGCAGGATGTTTCAAGTAGGGACAGGTCCAGACTCCTTGTCTTCATTGCTATCATAACTGTCACCATCTTCTTCTGATGATTCGGGCAGTGGCTTCTCATATGCATGTCGCTGTCTTTGGATTGCTGAATATCCTCAGGTTCTATGCTCTGTAAAGATTAATTGCAAAACACAACAGAAAAGAAAACAAACTGTCTCTCAAGCAAAACAATTCCATGAAAATCAGAGCACAACATGATATTGTTATGATGACAATTTACAAAGGTACTGTGATACAGCCATTATGGACAGAGTTACCCATGACCCAATATGTCATACTAAAAAGAACAACAGTATTCTTTCCAGGTCAAGTCTATATGCTTAGACACACAAACACACAAGTGTCATTAGCATTGTAAAAATTTATGAATAGTCAACAAACATATATTACTGTCTGCCTTCAGTGATGCATATGAGCAGACAAAAATGCTATTGCATAAATGAGGAGAAAGATATTGGAGACTATTGTGGATTATAGGTACAACATATGACAACCTTTTGAGACAGGCAGCATGATATTTGGCTAAACACACATCAATATAATTAGTACAACACTAAAAAATATGATATGTTCAATCAAAACAACTATAGACATGTCAGAATGCAATATATCTGTTAATAATAGTGTTGCATGTGTACAGATGTATGCATTCTCTTCCAAAAAAATCAGAAATCAAAAAGCTTACAAAATAAATATTTTGGAACATCCTTGCTGATTATGACCTGCCACTATCAAATGGGTACCCGCTCAAACGTCAGTCAACCTAGGCTATAGCAGTGTCTTTTAATTAAAACAACCAAGGGGTTGGAGACAGGAACAATATCGATGTCGACCTGCAGGATGTGCTCATTATGATCTGTTTCTATCTAATTAGTACCTGTTCAAGTGTCAGTCATCCTAGGCTATAACAGCATTTTTGCAAACACACACAAACATGGTGTGTGAGGAAGGTGCAATACCAATGTTGAACTCAAGGCCATGCAACACAGTCTGCGAACAGCTGTGCTAACACTGTCAATACAGACTCCCATTCACTCTGTGAATAAGCAGGCTGAACACAACAGATCAAACATAAGACATACAATTATGTCAAACATACAGCATAAACAATAGTCATAGCACTAATACTTGTATGTAAAACATTCACCCTATACCCTGTGTATCAGATACATACAACTGTTGTTTATGTTGTGGATGTATTTCTGTAAAATGTGTGCTGAGAAAACGGATCAAAATACAAAATACTTCAACACTATACGTTTTATATGCAGTTGTAATGACAACTACCATTTACTGATGTCACTTACCTTACTGATGCCTGATGGGCATTTCTGGATTCTAATCAATAAGTATTTTTGAAAACCACAGGCCTGAAAACAGTGGAATATGCATCCCAGTTAATAATATATGTGAAATATTCAACATTTTTCTTCCTCCGCTGCTCTTCAAGCCTATGCATTTGCTTGATGCATATCACTCTGTTCCAAGTACAGTCCTCATCATCTAAAATAAAAAAAAAATATTTAAAAAGTATAAATTAAATAACAAGTATAAGCTTTTTACAACACACTTTGTAGACTGTTATTCTGAAGAACTTTATTTTAGCACAATACTCAATTAACATTGCAACATTTGAGCACAGATTAAAGGCCATGAGATTCAAACCTGCAGGCACAAAATACATACAAACTCTATAATAAAACAAATTCCTTAGGGTCACCAGAGGCAGCTTGTTCTTCAACAGAGTAAATCAAAATCAAAAAGATTGGATGCCAGTACAGAGAAGGTTTATTGTTAAAACAGTATAGCAAATAATAAAAGTTGCAATCCTCTGGCTGAGCGCTTTCAGCCTTTTAAGGCCTTCTTCAGATCTTAAATAAAAGATAATCAGTTCTTCTTTTTCAAAATGGAATCATCCATTGAAATATCATCTCTATAGCCACTGCCCTCGCAGTATGGGCTTCAAAGGGATTAAACCATTCAGTCCTGGGGGTTGGTAAGCTTGCAAGTCAGCTATCCACCTTGTCTCTATTATTTATGTTTCATTTACAATGTCTCCACCTCTGAATTCATCCAGTATTAATTCCAATGCTATGAAATAAAATTTGTAATCTGGATTGGATATTATATGTTGTGAGAGTGTATTATTTTTATTTATATTTCTTATGTCACTTAAATGAAGAAAAAGTCATTCCTTGAACTATCTGTCTTGCCAACATAAAAACCCTGACAGTAAGTACAGCTGGCCAGGTATATCAAGTTCTTACTATTACAATCCACATAATTAGTCAGCCTTTTGGTCCTATATGTGATGGGATGTATGAATAAATTACTGCTGTTAATAAAAGTACAAGCCTTGCATCTCCTGCATGGGAAAGTGCCCTTCCTGACACTCATATGATTTTGAATGTTCCCATTTTTATAACAAAGCAACCCCTTCAAGTTCTTCTTACTTTTAAAACAAAAATGTGGAGTCTCACCTACTACTCTCTTCAAATCTTCATCCATGGTTAGAATACACCAATTATTTCTTACAGTATCATATAGCTCAGAAATATCACTATTGTATGTCAATAAACATCTGAGGTAACTTGATCTTCTGGACAATCTAAATCTATTGAAGTCTCATGATCCAATCTCCTCTTCCTAGAGAAGTAGGGCGTCCTCTTAGTTCTTCTCAATTCTTGTCTCTCTGTGGCAGTATGGCTCATGTCCCTGTCCTTGAAGCCTTTTGCTTTAAAACATTCCAGGAGCTGTTTAGATTCATACTCAAATGTCGCTTCTTCTGTACACAATCTAGATGTATGTAATAGTTGTCCCTTCATAACATGTGAGTAGATATGTTGTGGGTGCATCCTTGAACTGTAGAGAAGATAATTCCTTTGGCAGTCCTTTCTATGTACCCTCGTATGAATCTCTCCCAGTCATCAATGGGCAAATTAACATCCAAAAACAATCTATTGTTGTGCTTGTGTGTACTTCAAAATCAAAAAAAGATGTTGTAGATTTTAAATATCTAACAAAGTCAGACAAGGCTTGATCATCACATGTCCACATGAGAAAAATATCATCCGCAAACAGGCCATAGTATATGATATTATTTTTCCATGGGTTAGTCTGATTAAGTATAAATTCATGTTCCCATTTCACCATCACTCTATTGGAGCAGCTATTGGCACACAAGGTGCCCATAGCTACTCCCCATTTCTGCCAATAGTATTCTCCTGCACATGAGAAAATGTTATTTAATATAAGTTCCAATAATGTTCATAACATTACTGTTGTGTTAGAATCAACTGTTCCACTAGATTCCATAAAATCTTTGACTGCTCTAATGCCGCGTTCATTGGGAATAACAGTAAACAAATTCTTTACATCCACTGTGGGCACTACCAAATTCAGTGTGTCATTAAGTGGATGCATTTTTTCAAAGAGTGATTCCAGAAAATGGGAGGTACCTCTTAATACTGCAACTGCATTATAAAGTAACATCTTTAATTTTTGTTCAGCAAAAACAGACAAAGGTTCCATGACCCATTCTTCACCTGATACTATGGGACGGAGGGGTGGCTCATTAATGCTCTTATGTATTTTTGGTAGGCCATTAATTACAGGTATCCTTGGGCTTTGTACTATAAAGTAATTGAACAACTCCTGTGTAATGATACTTCTCATAAATAGTTCATATGCTGTGTTCTGTACATTTTTTACTAGTTCATTAACCTTCTATTTGGTTAGTCAAAGGTAAGTTCTGGGGTCACTTATAAAAATAATTATTTTATAATAGTCCACTGCGTCTTGCACAATGATGGCCCCTCATTTGTCTGCTGGCTTCACTATTATGACATCATCATGTATAAGTTCTTGTAACCCACTTTTCTCATCAACCGTAAAGTTGTAAAAGCCTTTGCTGTTATTGCAGTTTCTTAACTTAGCAACATCCATTTCACACAGCTTTGTAAAGGTTTCCACTATTGGATATGCTAGCGGAATAAAAGTACTGGGTATCTTAAAATAAAAGTTCAATGCTTGATCATTGTTGTTGATTCCGAAGATGTTCTTTAGTGTTACATTTCTTGCAAAGCATTTTATATCAATGACAAATTCACTTAATTTTGAATGAGAAGCTGGTATAAAAGAAAGCCCTTTATTTAACACACGAATCAGTGCTTTACTCAGTTCATGACTAGAAATTTTGGCCACAAGAGAGAAGCTCATACCGTTAGAAGTTAATTCACTTTCTATTTCTTTCTGTCTCTGCTCAATGATCTCTGTGGGCGTGGCTGATGCGACCTGATTAAAATGGGCAGCTCTGGAAAAAACGGAATGTGCGATGTACTGCTTTTAGGTCTCATTTCTAAATCAGGTATACATTTAGTGCTTGCCATTGCTGTGTCACTCCCATTATTTATGTTGGAAGATGATTGTGTTGTTGGGGAGTATGAGTCACTGACTACATCTCCTTGTTGAAGTTTATCTATTGATACTGTATCTTTGTTACTCACTGTCCTGTTCTTATCACTTCGCATATTCAAACTCTGCCCATGTACCTCCTGTGTTGTATGTGAACTATTTGCTATTTCAGTTACTCCTCTGGATGTAACTGAATTCTGTTTCTTTTGTGTCTTTGGCCAATCAAAGAGATTTCCAGATCTAAAGTCCTGAAAATCCCTAGCCAGTTTGCGACTGTTCAATAACTTAAAAATAATGCACTCTCACAACATAGAATAACAAATCCAGGGCACACATTTTATTTCATGGCATTGGAATTAATACTGCATGACTTGAGAGGTAGAGACATAGTAAACAAAAAGAAATAATATTGAAAAGGTGGATAGCTGACTTGCAAGCTGACCAACCCCCGGGACTGAATGGCATAATCTCGTTGAAGCCCACACTGAGGAGGCAGCAGCTGAAAAAATGATATTTCAGGCTGAAAAGATGATATTTCATTGGCTGATTACATTTTGAAAAAGAGGAACTGATTATCTGTTATTTAGGATCTGACAAAGGCTTTAAAAGGCTGAAAGCACTCAGTCAGGATTTTAACTTTTATTATTTTTTATATTGTTTTAACAATAAACCTTCTCTGTGGTGGCATATTGCCTTTTTGATTTTGATTTACATCCATACTCTAAACTTGAGGCCTATATGCCTACCTAACATATCTTAGCTGTAAAAGCATGTTTTCCAGGCAGTGAAAAGAGTTAATGTTATCACATTATCCTAATGGGGAATGGTATATTAAGAATGATCTTGGATTAGGATTGCAAACTTTGAACATGTGCTGCTCATACATCTTCCCTACCCTTAATTGCAACTGTTAGTGGGCCCATCACAGTCCCTCAAAATTACAGTTTGAGTCTGTTGTACAATTGACTTCGGTATCTCTTGTCAAAACAGGGCTCCACAGCATTTTAAACAGAATACAATATTAATCTTCTAAATTCCTCAGACATATAACAGGATTTATCAAGATATACTGGTACCACTTTTAAATAGCTGATGTTAATAAAATGTTATAAATTATGGATATATCAGTAGTAATTAGACAAATAACTGATTTATTCACAACACTCAAATTATATATTAATATCAATAAGCATAAAATGCTTTGCTAAAAGAATGCTATGTGTACATGACATGAGTATAACAGTTTTAGACATATGTGTCCCCTTTCAAGGCCTGAACACACAGCATGCAATCCACATGCTGGCCTATGTTCTTACAGGCTGAGGTAACACTCAGCATGTGCTACTCATAAACGAACAAGTACTAATCTTTAAGGACTGTTATTAACTGATGTTATTAGGCCATAATGGATTATGGCATTATACATAGAAACCTAGACGAGTGTGTTATTACCATGCACAGCATAAAACTTAATATAAACTATTGCAATATAATTCTTGAAAAAATATTATGGGTGAAGTTAAACAAGGTAACATGTTTTCCTATGTGGTTTTGAATCCACAACATGCCAAAATATAGACATACTGGCCACTTGTTTTACAGGCCAAGATAAATTGTTCTAGGCTTTCATTGTAGACAACAGCAACTGCCGATGTTTATTAGAAATCCTGCGATGAGTGGCAGAATACAGAAAATGCATACAATTTTTACACTTCTCATAATGAGGACATAACAGCTATTGACACATATGTAACCAGATATGTTTAACCAATGATACGTACATTCATTTAAACATTAATTAAACATGTCTGTGTTCTTCTGTAGGTAGAATGATGTAAGTAAGTTAAATACGTTTGTCTTCCACCTTGTAATGTTCCAGTAGGTGATACAGTGGGAGTACGATGGAAAACTATAAAATGCAGTAATCCGCAGCCCAGATACTCTAGCTGTAAGTGATGCACGAGGACAGTGGCTATGTGAAATTATGTAGTTAGATGTAGTAAAAGATATGTATATCTTCACAGAGCATATTTATGGGTATTATTTAATTATTCACTAAAATAACAACATGGGAATTGAACCCACAATCAAGATAGCAGTAATTATAAAGTCCACTGAATTATCCACACAAGCTAATTCCTGCAGCAGCTAAAGCATGACCATAAAAACATCCATATGATATATATATATATATATATATATATATATATATATATATATATATATATATATATATATATATCTATATTAAATAGTGAGACTATAACAGAAAACTATGAAATACGCAGTCATCCATGGCCTAGGTACTACTGGCATTAATGATGCACGAGGACAGTGGGTATGTGAAATTATGTAGTTAAATGTTGTGAAATGTGTACATCTTCAAAGGACATAGTTATGGTTATTAATTATTAGATAAACCAACAACATGGGTATCAAACCCATTGTCAAGAGGACAGTGAGTATAAAGTCCACTGAATTATCCTCATGAGCTAATTCATATAGCAGCTAAAGAATGTTTATAAAAAGTATATGATATGTATGGGTCAAATAAATATCTGAAAAATCTGTAGGAATACTAATGCATACATAGAATATTGGTACCTACTGTTGGGATCTACGGGATGCCTCCACACATCGTCATCCCTTTTTTGAAGCACGGCTGCTTCCCTCTAATGAAGGTCATCATAACAGTGAGGAAATGCATACTTGTGTTGGTTGTGCCCTGAGTTGATGTTTTTATTTTTGACACATTTGCATATGTTTATGTTGGAATATGTTAGGATAATGTAATGAGTGATGCGCAGTATGTGCATCTAGTGAGTACTTGCCATTAGATGCAGTGTATGTTGCTATTGTGGGCAACATCTGAACATCAGTGTTTAATCTGTGCACCATATACATGTGGTTTGTCATAACTCAAATGTCTGAGTCAGACGCTGCCATGTAGCCTGGGCCAGCACTTTTGGTTGCACCCTATGTTGCCTACAGCTGTGACTTCTGTCCCCTATAGTCTTCTGCTTCTCCTTCAATAACTGAGGGATGTCTTCTACAGACATTTGTGGTTCTTAGTTCACTTACACCTGCAGCTGGAAGACCACTATTTGCTTGGGTTAGCATGTTGTGCAGTATGGCACACACCATTATTATCTGTGCTGACATCTGAGGTTTGTATTGCAGCGCACTCCCGGATGTGTCTGTAGACATCTGAACCTAGCTTTCAATACATCAAACAAATGCTCTATGGTGTTTCAGTTTGTTGCATGTGCTTTATTGTAGGCCATGTGTGCAGGGTTGGATGGATCACAGTATAAGGTCATTAGCCATGGCTCAATAGGATAACCACAGTCATCTGGGGTTGGGGAGTAAAAACACTTTTGTTCAGACTAGATATTGTTGACAGGAGGATCCATAAGTTACATCCTAGCTGTGTTCCTCTACTTACATAAAAGCAATCCCTCTGGAATTTCACCTTGCTGGAATGCAAACCTGAGTCCACTTTCCTTCCAAATGGCAGGATCATGGACACTTCCAGGGTGTGTTGCCACAATTTTTGTGCCATCTGATGCATATACAACTTGGCAGTTGAAAGAAGGCCATCTCTTTTTGTTTATGTATTGGTCTGCATCTGGATGTAATGGTGTCTTGATAGGTATGTTTGTGCAATCTATTGCACCAAGTGCATGGGGGAAGATCGTGATGTGTAGAACTGGTGCATTACAGTTCTTCACTCTATGGGTGTGTATGGAAAGTGTACATAGTCATCTACCTTGCTGCACACTACTTCCTGGAATTTGGCCAGGATATGACTGGCAGCTGTTTGTGATACTCCCACAGGATCCCCCATGTGTCTCCGGAATGTCTGAGATGCAAGTATACTTAATCTGAGTCATAGTTTGGTTTCAAGGGGGGATGGGGTTTCATTGCAGGTTCCTCACAGACATGTGTGGGGCACACATGTTACAGATGGCCTATCTAGACTGTATCTGTTGATTATTTCCTGGTTTGATAACTGGTTTATTTGTAGCCTTCTCTGGCTTTAGCTGGCTGCCTTCTAGGATGCATAGCCACATCCTCATTTATAACTTGCATCACTGCTGCTTGTTGCAGTATATTAACAGCAGGTTGCATTGTTATATGTTCTTTCTTTCAGTTTTGCTATGGATTTCACCATAATCTGTCATATTTGCATGAAATCCTTGGGATTCATAATGGATGTGCTGAGAATTTCGGAAGTGAAGTCAGCATAGCTGTTTGCACATTTGAGTTGTGTTGTGTGCACATGATGTGCTTTGGAATCACACTGGCATGTGCAGAATCCCTAATTATCCTACGCTAAATACTTAAGTAGTTAGTCTGCCTTCAGTGTGTTTTCTAGAATCACGTCCACAGCAGGTGCATTGAAGTCTTCCTTCAGTGTACTGCCCTGTCTGCAAATACCTTTGAGAGCTTTATGGAATCTGTCTCAATGTGTATGGAAGCTTTAAAGGATTTGAAAAGGAACAATAGAGAATATTATGTGATAGAACCGAGAATTTATGAAAAAAATCAAGAGAGACTTAAAGAATTATTGCTTAAGCAAAGATATTATTTACAAGGTGAAAAGCAAGAGGTATCAGCCGCTAGTATAATGAAAGAAATGAAAGGTGATAGAGGAGAGGTAAGAATAAACTGCGAATAAATTATCAATATCACAATACAGTATGTAAAGAAAATGTTTCAAGATAGAAAGAAAGTACAAAAAAGAATGGCATGTTAAAAATTAACAAAATGAGAAAATAAAGAATTGGAAAATGAGATTTCCTGATATGAATTAGATAAGATAATCAGACATGTTAATTTACAGTCAGGTTCAGGTTCAGATGGAATAGGATACCAATTTTATAAGAATTTTATGGAGTGGCAGAAAATATACTTCTAAAAAGTTATGCCTGAGTGGTTAAATGAAGGTTTTATGTAAGATTTATGCAGTGGTATACTTAAATTTGTATGGACCTATAGTACTCAGCAGTATGGATTATAAGATTTGATGAAAACAATTAAGAAGAGAATGGAAAGTAAATAAAAAGTATTATGGCAGACAGCATATACAGTTTAAAGGGAAAGGATGTCAGGGATTGTTATTCATAGTAACAGAAATTTTGGATAATATTATAAACAGCACTAATGAGATCAAGATCATGATAGGAGATTTAAATAAAGCTTTTGAGACAGTACACTATAGACAATTATGGAAGAGTATAGCATTAGTAAAAAAAATAAGAATCTGTGTTGCTCTGCATATAATAAAAAATAAGTAAGAATTTTAATGAATGAATAGTTAAGCAAAGAAATATATTGAGTGGCATATGTTAGGGATGTCCTATGAGTGGTATATTATTTCATAGGTTCATAGCTAGGTTCTAGGCTATTGGCCCAAGGGCCTATGTAAGCCTGGCCAACAAGGTTCCCTGGCTTTCACCACCCAAGAAGGTTATTTTTCTGTGCCCCTGTTGAGCAGGGCCACAGAAGTGATCCCCGGGGTGAATTTCCTATTTCCCATCCACTCATCAAGATTTTTCTTGAAGAGTGCTAGTGAGGAACTCTGCTTGACATAGATAGGTAGCTAGCTTGTTCCAGAGTATAGGAAATCTCTGGGACAGGAACCTATCCCTCCAGCATGTTCAGTTTATTGTGGTGACAAGGTTTAGGTCTCTAGAGCATGTAGCTCAGAGGGATTGGGATTTTATTAGGTGTAGCATGTACAACAACTCTGGGTTTGACATAGCTTTGTATGTTAGGCAAAGATCACCTCGGAGTAGGCGATATGCTACAGAGTAAAGCTGAAGTTTTTTGAGACTGTCAGCATAGGGCATATGTTTGAGTCCCATAATCCTCTTTGTGAGGTATTTTTGTGGCCTTTCCAGCTGTTGCAGATGTCTTGTGAGGTACATTCCAAAAGGGGCATTATACTCAATAATGGGTCTAATGAGAGCCGAGTACAGGAGAACAATGACCTCTTTTTTCCTGGATGAGAACCCTTTCATGATGAAGTGTGCCACGTTGAAGGATTTCCTGACTACTGTGGCAATGTGATTATCAAAGGAGAGACTACTATCCACCTGAGTCCCAAGGTCTCTTATCACACCTTCAGCATTAAGTGGACTGCCGCCTATGTGGTAGTTCATGGGTACAGAGTTTTTTCCAAAGGGGGTGACAATGCACTTTTTGGCATTCAGCTTGAGGCCATGGCTCTGACACCAGGCATCATTCTCAGTGAGGCCCTTCTACAGGATGTCCATGTTGTGTGTGGACTTGACTACAGCACATAATTTGCAGTCATCTGCAAACTTCATCAGCCAGAGGCCCTCTGTGTTAGCATGTACTTCAGAGAAGTAGATTGCAAACAGGAGAGAACCCAAGATTGAACCCTGTGGTACTCCACTTGTCACAGGTTTGAAGTCAGATTTAGAGTCTGCAATATTTACAGTGTGGGTTCTGTCAGTGAGCCAGTTGGCAACCCATTTTGTGATGTATGGATTTATACCCAGATTAGAGGGTTTATCTATGATTCTAGAATGGGGGATGGTGTCAAAAGCCTTGGTGAGGTCAAGATAGATTGTGTGAACTGCCTTGCCCTCATCTATGGCTTTGTGACTGTTTCAAAGAAGTTGATCAGGTTCAGAAGACATGGTCTGCCCTTCACAAACTCGAACTAGGTGGGGTCCATAGTTTGGAGGTTACCATTGTCTTTGTTTATGAGTTCCATGATGATACATTCCATGGCCTTGCAAACCAGGCTTATCAGGCTAATAGGAGATAGTTCCCAGGGTCTGTGGTGGCTCCCCCTTTGTGGAGTGGGATAACTGTTGCTGTGCAACATTCAGTGGGTACAAAGCCTGTCATGAGGCTATGATTGAACATGATGCTTAGGTGGGGACCAGTTCATTCTGAATTTCATGTAGAATGCAGCCTGGGATGTTGTCCAGTCCCGTGGATGCTGTGTTCTTGGCTTTGGAGAATGCAGTTTTTACCTGCTCAGTTGTGACTGCAGGGGCATTGCATTCTTCCAGTATGGATATGGGCCATTTTGGGGGTGGGGGGGTAAAGTTAGCACTGAACCTATCAGCCAGGATGTTGGCAATATCAGTTGATTCCGTAATTGTCATGCCATTGTGCTGTAACTCAGAGCAGACCTGGGTGTTGCCATTGAGATTCTTGACATATCTATAGAATACTTTGTGGTTGTACTTAGAGTCAGTGGCAATCTTGCTTTTATAGCTGGCTTTGGAGGATTTAATGAGGGATCTCAGCTTCTTACTGTGGCTGACCAGGGAGCTCCTCCATTCATGGGATTTTACTCTCTTTTGCAACAGTTTCTTTCTTCTGTTGTAGAGTTTGTTTATAGCAGGGGACCAGCAGACTGGCTTCCTTTATTTGGAGGATAGCAGCTTGGTTCTGTTAGAGATAACACGATCCATGCACTCGTGTAAGTGCTTATAGAGTGCATTTGTATAAGATTCGGCAGTCGTAACTGTATTGTCCATCTGCATGGATATCGTGAAGTTGGCCACTTCTGTCTTAAGAAGCATGAAACTGGCTTTGGAAATTTTTTTTACAGTGGTTTCCATAGTGAGGGGTGGGGGCGAGATGTGGATAGCTATGGTGATTAGCTTAAGGTTGGATCTGACCAACGAGGAGTTGACTTCAGGTGTGGAACCCCAGTCACTCATGTTGGTAATGAATATGTCTAGGATATTATTGCCCCTGGTGGGGGTGTGGATAAGTTGATCCAAGGCATTGGAGTTTATGAATTCTAGAAAGCATTGTGTGAAGGAGTTGGTACATGAATAGTTTTCCCAGTTAATGGTGGGGTAGTTGAAATTGCCCATTATTAGGGTGTTTGGTTGAACCTAGTATCTTCTAGTATATCAAGAAAAGAGGAGTGGAAATCCTGGAGCATGGTGGGGTATCTGTAGCAAGCTACAATATGGATTGCAGTTTTGGCCAGAGTTAGCTGCACTTGGATAATTTCAGATGCATTATGTTGGGCAACTAGCCTGGAGGTGTGGTTATCCTTAATGAATATGGACACACCTCCACCCTTGGTGTTCCGGTCTTGGTTAAATGGTCAAATGGTATGATATGAGTTATATCCTGGTAATGCAGGGGTTCTCCCTGGAGCCTTGAACCAGGTTTCAGTCACTGCACAGATTTCGATGTTCTCCATTTTAAGGAGTGCCTCGAGTGAGTGCATTTTGAGGATTAGACTTCTAGCGTTGAGTAGCATTACCCTCAGTTTTTGCTTGCCTGTATCTGTTATGGTGGTGGGTTTGTCATTTGAACCTTGCCTAAAAAAGGCACTATAGGGGTGGCAAGAGCCTTAGCCAGTATCCAGAATCCCAGGGGTGACAGGTGCAGTCCACCTCTGGCAAAGCATCATGGCCTGTCGACCATGTCATACCAGGCAGACAGATAATGGATCCCCTTAGAATGACACCAGAAGCTTAGCCAATTGTTGAAGTCATTTTGTCCTTGTACTGTGGTATCATTCTGAGCAAAGGTAGAATGCTACTCTGGGCTAGGGTCATACCTGCCTAGGCTACAAGATCGGAGAACTCCTCCATGTCTCTTTTCATGTAGTCCAGGGAGGTACGTCTCAGGTCATTCACACCAACATGGACAATGACTGAGTCATATTTGTACTTGTTGAGGAGTGACCTGAGTGCATGGGTTATGTGGCGGATCCTGGCACCTGACAGGCAGCTAACAGTAACCTCTCCTTGTCTATTCTGGTGAGTGGAACATCAGTGTGCCTGACTATAGGGTCACCTATGACTAATGTGTTAGGTACGTTGTTTTGCCTTATGGGCTGTGGTTAAGTGGCACACTGAGTCTGTGTGTTATATGCCTTTTTGGGTGAGATGAGGGGTGGAGGTTGCTTGCGTTTCTGCTTTGAAGGTCTCAGTTGCTTGGGCAGATTCCTATTGAGAGCCTCCAAGAATGTTTTTGTGTATTTATTTGTGGGTTTTGGTGGTGTAGGTATAGTGGGAGTATGTGATGAGTGTGGTATGGAGGAAGTGTTTACCTTCTCCTCCTGACTGACAAGTTCAGTCTTGGGTTGAGAGAGCTTTGTCTCCAGTTTGGCTAGATAAATGCATCTCTCACAGGTTGTAGTTTTGGATGGTAGGAGGAGTGGGTTGTCTGTGTACATGAGGCAATTGCTACATTGCCCCAAGATGCCCAGATTCATCAGGTAGACAGGAGAGCATGCCGGGTGCTGTCCATTGGATATGTTTGGGTAATCACTTATTTCCTCTAGAAAAGTGAGGGAAGTAAGTACTAGAGCTGTTTCCTTGAAGTAACTGAGGAAGATAAGTACAAAAACTGCTAACCACAAAGTAATGAGAAAGGTTGAGTGCTCCAGTAATTTGCTGCTTATTTAGTGCTTACAACAGTTCTCAGTCAGTGCTGAGCACAGAAAAGCAGATTCAAGTGCTAAGATTAAGAAACTGGCCAGTTCTAACGGAAAAACTGAAGAGCAAACTTTATGGCACCGGGAATAGTTTAACCCTAGCTAAGCGGTGCTGAGTGATGTGCAAACCCATGCAGACACAGGTTTTTAACTCAGAAACTTGAAAAGGATAGAAATTAGCCCAAAATGGCTTATAAGCTGTGAATGTATTAGTCAGAGATGTAAATTTTCTGTGCTCCTTATATTACAAATGAAGGGATAAAAATTCCAGTCATGTTTACGTACACTGATGATAGTATGTTGATTACGAGAAACAAAGATAAAATAGTCTGGATGAAAGAAGTTATATGTTATATACATCAATGTTTAAATATAATAGGTTGTTGTTTGTCTTTCGGCTTTTCCCGGTTAGGGGTCGCCACAGCAGAACTCTGGCACACTAATGATTGGCAGTAGATTTTCATGAATGCCGAGGTGCCAGCTTGACGTTCAACCTTCAACGAAGACATGCCCATTTATGCATGTCTTTTGAATGCCCACTCAACTGCGGGGAGGACATGCAGACTCCACACAGAAGACACTCCCCACACTCCAGCTGAGAATCGAACAGGAGAACCTCTTGCTGGGAGGCAACAATGCTACTGCTGCACCACTGCAGATATAATAGGTATGACTTTAAATAAAGAAAAAAGTAAGGACTGGGTGATATAGTAAAGATAGAAGGAGTATCTTTCTCAGTGAATGAAATCTATGTGTTAAGATCTGGGAGTAAAAATGTAAGTAAGGAACAATGGAATAGGATACAAGATAAACATTTTTTTTGGAAAACATACAAGGTATTGCTTAATAAAAAGGTTTATTTGATTAATTCAGTCATACTGGAGAAAATTACATATTTAGCTAGTGTCTATATGTTGCCAATAACCTAGGAAAAAGAAATACTACAAATATTTTTTTTCTTTTATATGGGGTTCAAGATTCAGTCCAGTGAAGAGATGAGTCTTATACAGGGACAAGGAAGATAGAGGTTTAGGATTAATAAACCCAACTGTTTATGCTGCCTGTTTGAATTTGTATAATGTTTTATTTTGGATAAATGACAAAAATGAAAAGTTAGTAGTAAATTTACTAAAATACTAATATAACTGGCATTGGGATATGATAAGAAAATTAAAAATAGAGAAAGTATATTTAAATGAAATAATGATATGTTATCAAGAAAAAAAATATTTTATGCAAAATAAAAATTGATGAATTAGAAAATGAGAGGAAAGTAGGTTAGAAAAATATAATGGTATAATATTATGTTAATCTTTCAGTCGAGCTAGCAAATAAAAAAAGTTAAAGCTATAAAAATAAGAAAAGTATGGTATAATAAGCAGAAAATGTCAATTTTTTATGGAGATTAGATTTAATAAATTGCTAGTAATGGGAAATATGCCATATTAAAAAAAACAGTGAAACAGTTTGCATATATTGTGGTAAAGAAGGAACTATAGAACATAATTTCTTACAATGTATAAGGGTTACAAAATTTTGGGAAAAATGATGTAAAGAACAATTCTTTGAAAATATAAAGATGTAACTAAGATAAATATGGAGATGATTATGTATGGATATTATAACCATAAAAATAAGGAATATATTAGTAAAAGAGAAAATATTATTTTATACTGTGTGGACAATTTAGGATGAAAGGTTAAATGAAATCATGTTTAATAGTAAATGGAAACAAGCAGTCATTTTAAGAAAAATTAGATGATGGTTGTGGAAAAATAAGTGAGGGTCAAATAAGATAATGATGATAGAAGTTTAACTTAACAATTAAAAGTAAGTTATCTATGATTGTATGACAATGGAAATTAATGGAAATGTGTAGACTGTATAAATTTGTAAATATGTATGTTGTAAATCATATTGTGCATAATGTTTTTTAAATAAAGAACCCTTACTCTTTTTAGTAAGTTCTAATCTTTTACATCCAGCTCAGTTACCAGCAACTGAAGCCGTTAAATGCCTCATCTGTGGGATGGCATACTTAGAAGTGCTTTACT
Source organism: Protopterus annectens (assembly GCF_019279795.1). Lineage (NCBI taxonomy): Eukaryota > Metazoa > Chordata > Ceratodontiformes > Protopteridae > Protopterus > Protopterus annectens. The sequence goes on from NC_056739.1 coordinate 1,966,983,155, forward strand.
CCTTTATGCTACACTGCATTTTTTGCAGTCCATCTATCAGCTTTGAGAAGAGAACCTACAGCCTTCTGCATGACATTGGTATTAAGAGTTTCATCAGAAAAATTCATGTTTGTGTGAAACCTGTTGTTCTTTTTAACTTTATTACATGACCAAAAATGTGCCGAGGTGGTATGGCAGTAGGGTTGTTACCTCACAGCAAGAGGTTCTCCCGTTCAATTCTTGATGTGGCTTGGAAGTGCCTTCTGTGTGAAGTCTGTATGTCCTCCCTGCAGTTGGGTAGTGTTCGAAAGACGTGCATGCATAAATGGGCGTGCCTTCGTTGAAGGTTGGGCATTGAGCTGGCACCTTGGCATTTCGTAAAAATCTACTGCCAATCATTAGCGGACTGGAGTTTCGCTGTGGTGACCCCTTACCGGGAAAAAGCCAAAAGACAAACAAACAAACATGACCAAAAATGTACTTGATTTGGGCCTTTTTCTAGACATTATGTTTAGCTTTGTCCATGTTGCTTGAACAAAGAAGTTGAGAGGCAGAGTTTGGTAGCTGGTATATCACTGTGGCTACCAGCTACTAAATGCATTTACACTAGTAATGCTGGATGTATGGACTGACAAAAAAAGCGGAATCAAGAAGAGACAATATGGACCAGTTCCTAGATGTTACACAACTGCTAAAACATATTAAAAGCTATGCAAAAACACTGACATGATTCAGTGTTGTTCATTATTGCTGGCTTCTGTTTCTGAAAAGATAGAAGAAAGCAGCCCTGTATATCAAGATATTGCATTGGAGGAAAGTGGTTTACTTTCAGAGACTTTACAGCAGCTTAGTACTGCAGCAGGCTTATCCATATGAGATGCAGGTCTTCTTTTGGGCAGATGATGTAGATTATCTGCTTGCTTTAAAAATCAAGTACAAAGGTTTTCTTGCCACTTCTTTTTGTTGCAATTATGATTTAATCATGTACAGTATGCTTTCTGATTATGAAATAGATTTAAACATTACAATAATGACGTCTTCATATGCTTAGTTTAATGGAGCACATCATTACCTCTTCCTTATCTTCATCATATAAACAAATTGGTACAAAATGAAAGTACTGGTGTCCAGTGATGGAATATATAAGCATATGAACATAAAAACCTCTGGCATGTTATTTTGTCCTTTGGGGAAAAAGGCCTAGTGATTCATATTCAAATATGGTTTTATGTGCATAAAACAAGTTAAACTTCTCAAATTTTAGTCACGCTGATCTGTTAAATAATCTGTCATAATGAACTCCATTGTTTTTAACTATATGGTATCACAAAGGACAAGAGAAGAACAATTGTAGACTGCTTCATCTATGCTTCATCTATGCATTAAAAGTAAAAGAACAACCCAGCAAAAGAAAAAAAAAGAATTGTTTGATGAACTGAAGACAACTGTCCTCTCTTACAAGGGATAACCAACCAAGTTCAAACAAAAAATATCTAACAGGATAGGAGTATAAACCTAACCTGTTTACCACATTTCAGAAAAAAATCTATTCAGGGTTGTGAAAAGATCTCTTTTAGGATACTAAGGACAAGTACAACTTTAGAGAATGCAACAAAGCAATAATTTAAAACATGCAGTCTACAGTTATCCGTTGCAAGTTTAGCAATCCCAATCACAACATATAAAGTGAAAAAAAAACAGAAATAATTTTTAACTCTGACTTTAACTTCTCATGCTCAGTGTCACTGAAGTAAGAAATAAAATAAGAATATTTTAATCCATTTAGCTCAGTATAGTGCTTGTGATGCGAATATGCCTGTTTTTGTCTTTTGCTTTTACTTATTCTACAGTTACACTTGCAGATCACTAAAGCCAATAACTCTGCTGGTGAAGCACTATTCTCTTGCACCATAGGCAAATTATGGAACTCCCTCCCACCCACAATTACCTCCATACCATCATGCACCCACTTCAAAACTTTACTAAAAGCGCACCTAAAAACATGCTGGCTATGCCCTTGCAACTCCCACTCTAATATCACCCACCCCATCCAACCACTACCTTTCTTTCCACTCCACTAACTACCTTGATTATAGCAAGCTCAGATGCTCATAAGCCTAGTACTTATTATACAGCAGGAACTTCTTATTGTAACATTTGTTAATGTTTTTTAACTTAATTGATCACATGATTTTTGATAAAGTAGTATTGCACTATAGAGCTAAAGCGCTTGAGGGATTGTTACTGTGTGGTTTTTATCCAATAAATTTGTTGTTCATTTTCTCTGTTATGTACTTCACAGATAAAGATTCTAGTTGTCTACTGATGTACTATGTTCTTCATCTGTAAATATGTTGAAAGTAATTGCTATGTAAATTGTTAATCGCTATGTAATCCAATGTAACTACTGTCTGTTTATTTTAACTGTGGAGCTTTTCTCCCCGGGCCTCCGCTGAAAATGGACCTACGTCCAGTTGGACACTCCCGGTCAACAAATATAAATAAATAAATAATAAATAATAAATAGTTATGAAACCTCCAATAATGACAGGCACTCAAGAAGGTGAAGAAAAGTGGAGAAAAGCAACATCACTCTATGTAACAAGTTGCAAGAAAGCACATTTATCAATGACGGTTGCTTCTCTGGTACAAGCTGATGTGTTTCATTTGTGGCTAAATTTTATTTCACATGCACATGTTGAAATACCTGCTAAAATAGTTGAAATAATAAAGGAAATCAAAATTATATATAAAAAATTGACATTAAGATTTCAGCAGCATATTTCTCCAGGCAACATGGCAGCATCTGACATATACCCTTGAGTCATAACAAGCCACATGTACAGAAGTACAGAGACTAATCAGTGATGTTCATGCAGTATTCCCTCACTGAACATCATACATAACAGAAACATATGCATTACCTGTAATACCATATACACACTACATAGCAAGAAAAAAATGTCTGGATGTTTAGTGAGAAAATATCACCACCTGTGCATGTGGGAATGGAATTTAACAAAGAAATCTGTACTGTAGCAACCCATGCTTGATTACTAAAATAACATGCTGTTAATCATGAAATACTCAAATACTCCTTATACGTCAACTAACAAGAGATGCAAATGTGGAAGCATGGAGATTGTCACAGGGCATTGCTGTCATCAATATCTTAACCGACATGTAAGCTTGACCAATATGTACAACATTTCACAACCTGAAGGTAGTCACATAGGTTAGATACATGACTAGAAAACCCCTGTGGCATCAGACATTTGAGAAACCACTTACAGATGGATTAGTCAGTGGTTGGTGCAGAGGTCATCATTTCCACAGGGTCAGAATGACACAAAAGGACACACATTTGATCAACTGTCAGTGTTATGCTAATGCAGCTTAGGGTGAACATGCTAACATGTTACATTGCACTCATGGCTGCCCCTGCCACATCTGGAAACACTTTGATCATAGGTCTGCATCGAGGAACTGGATGTGGTAACTAGCATTTTGGGGTATCAGCAGTACTGATATGTGTCTGGATGTGACTGCTGGGTTCACATTTGATTGACCAACAGTAGATGTGCATGCACATTGCAGTATAGACATTGATGTCCAATGGCCATGTCTGGGTCTAATTAGAGGGGGGCCTACCACTTCCCACTTGAGATAATCTGCTCAGTACAATTTGGTCACATAACACCCAGTTTGAAACTACAGCACTGGTCTAGCACTGTTAGGCTTTCAACAGAGTGTGCAACAGATACCATACCGTCATGCTGTGCAGCCATTGCGGCCATGACCTCTCCATGTCTGTACTCCTGACCTTCATATAACACATGCAGCTTATGTGCTACACAGTTGGTGACACAGGTAAATGCATGCAGGACAGAGCCATGATGTTGCTGTGAATGTACATGTAATAGTAAGCAGACACCCTCTGATATGCTTCCATGCATATCATCTACATTCCCATGTGTCCAAACAGAGAGTATCAGTCCATCAATGAGAAGAGTCACCATCAGTACCAGACTGAACGTGGGACAGGGGCTCATGGTCACCATCATGTTCATCATCTGACGTCCCCACATTATCAGAATGGCTGGCCACATTATCCGCCATATCACAGGCTAAACCATAAACCACATGTCTGTCCCCTTTTGAGTTGGACAATGAATGCAATGCAGTGGTCTATGTGCCTTAGGCTGTACTATCACACTGAGACAAATAACATCCTACCTCAGTATCAGTGGACAGGCAATTGGAGGAGGGAGGTAGTGGATGTGCTGCAAAAAGCGACAGATGACACGTCATATACATTCACAGAAGTCAAATTAAGTAGTATAGGACTGCCATTTTGGACAATTATATAACTACTGTGCTTATGATAATATGGACATACCAGGTTGGTGTGGCTGTGAGTGGTGCAGGGACCCTATAAAACAAAGATATGCCATGTGATTCACATATCAAGCAAATATGATAGAAAATGTGATTCCAACTGTTAAAACTACCTGATATGTCCTCCTGTGACTCCACCATTGGTGTTGAAGGTTGAAATGTCACTCCGTGGGATTCAATAAACTCCATGTAGGCTCTGTGCGAAGCCTACATTGAGTTTACATGTTTGAGTGGTGGTGCTCAGTGAGTGGCAGCATGCAATGCATATTAATGCTGCTCAGCACATCTAAGCTAGGTTTCGTGGTTGGCAACAGTGTTGCTGGCCAGGAAACTTTGTAAGCAAATGCGGATACAATTTTGTTTAAATCACGGAATGCCACAATAATCAGCAGGACTTCACAGATGGTTAATAAACATAAAAAAATGGTCCAGGATCACCACGGCTAAAAAACAAATATTTATTGACCAACATAGTAAGCAGTTTCATGACTTAACAATCACTTCATCAGACTCTCATAGTGTAAAACACAGGCACCTAATTTATACCAAAAGCAGCCAATCAGCAAAATCCATTTAGCAATGGAAATACATTTAAAAACACAGGAGCATAAACATCCCAATATTCACACAAATTAAAAATGCAGGTATAATAAAACCTACAAATAATAATAGTATAAAATACTAAACACACCCTAAATCAATGGGGGAGTGTGCGTGCATGTAACAAAGGTTTCAGTGAAAGTGCATCTTTAATCCCTGGTAAACTTCTTGCATTTAAACACAATTTCCACCTATGCTCTGCCAGCTGAGTTCTATTCCTAATATCCCCCCTCTAATGTTATTCTAATATCAAATATTTGTGTTTTAGCCATGATGATCCTAGACCATTTTTTTATCTTTATTTGTGTTTTGGTGTGCATGGTTTAGGATCTTTACCCAGGAACCGGTTGTTTTCTGTGGCTTCACAGATGGCTGTCAATCTGTTAGTGTAGCATATCTTCAGAAAGGCCATCATGATGCAGGGAAATGAGCTGGGTTTAACCAGACATAGGGACATATTTGCCATAGATTTTATTTATTTATTTTTATTTTATTTTATTTTACATTTGTTTACCGGGAAAGTCTGACTGGACACAGGTCCGTTTTCAGCGGAAGCCCAGGGAGAAGATCTCCAGTTAAATGCATAAGAATCACATGAAAATCACATAAAAATCACATTAAAAAATCACATAAAATGCAATAGTACATAAAATAAAATAAAAGGCAAGTGTACATAATATGATATAAAATGTGCTGTAGATTAAAATAAATGGAAAGTACATTGGAATAAGGTAGAATGCAGAAGCACACAAAATAGGTAATATGAGATACAGTAAGCCAGTTTGTCTGTTAGACAGTAGATTTAATACAGCCCCCAGCACTACAGAGATTAATTTTTTACTATATAGATCAACATGCTTCCTAACTAAATGCTATATGAGATCTTTTTTTTTTTTTATATACAAAGTTATTGATAGCATAGTAATACTGTTTAGGTAGGTCACAATAATAACAGTATTAGGTGGTATGGTGGTATGATAGACCTATTTTGGAGGTGTGCCTATGAGAGTTTAGTTTGAAAGGAGTAAGAAAGAGGGGTAAGAGAGAATCTTAGCTGAGCATAGATGGTGCATAGAAATGTGGTAGAATGAAATTCAAGCATACCTCTCAACATATTAGAGCAAGAAATCTGGACAAAGCCATAAATAATGGGGGGGACAAGGACCCAAAAATAGGGACAGATTTTAATATTGCTCTTCTAAAGTTAGACTGTTGATAGAATAATAGGTTGTACAGTATCATGAACTTTCTGAGGAGCATGAAGTTAGACACCTAAATTTCTGTCATTAATTTCTGACTTCACTCCGCAGTGACATGTCAATGATTTGCCATTAAAACAAACTGTTATGAGGAAAAGATCACAAATACGAGACAAAAACTAAACATTCTGCACAAATCAGGAGAGCTGAGAGGTATGCATTCAAATGCATGTAATATTGAGTCACATCAGTCCAGAGATCATCCCAGTGATATGGCAGAAAACCACAAATTTGACAAGGAAAACATCTGGACAGCCTGGGAATATCTGGACAGTTGAGAGGTATGAATTTGAAGTATATGGTCCAAGCACAGTACAGGACAGTGTTATCTACAATGCAGAGTATTGTGATATCCCATTTCTGGCATTCTGTAATGAAGCTGTGTTAATGATATGTAACAGGATACAGATTGCCATGTAAAATGATCACTCGGGAACTGTGTGTATTGAATAGGGACACACAGATGAATTGTTGGGATGAACACAGGGAACGTGTCCAGCAAGTTCATAGCTTCATAGGTTCATAGTTGGCTACTAGTGTAATGGCCCTAGGGTGTTTAGAATCCTAGTCGTATAAAACACAAATACCCTTACTGAGCATAGTGATATGGTCATTGTTAGCAGAACGATTTTGGGAGCAGCACCGACTGGCCCTGTCCATGAGGGACATGGGTGCCATCCCAGAGGTGACGTTCCAATCACCCAACCACCAGCCAAGGTTGCACTTGAATAGCATCATTGAAGAGCACTGCTTCACATGCAGTGGGAGCCTTTTACAGAGGAGTGTGAATTGCTGGGGGATACATCTGTCTCCCCAGTATGTTCTTTTTATGTTACAGGCTAGAATGAGAACCCTGGGGCAAGTTATTCTTATCCCATTTGATTTGCAGATGTCCAGCATTATTGGGTGGGTCTGAGACTGCTCTGTAGGCCAGCCACAGGTCAACATTCAGTGGTCTGCATAATACTGTGTACAGTGACAGCTCTTTTAGTCTTTCTATGTATGCCATGTTTGGAGGATCTGGATTCTCCCCTGGCACAAACCTGTGTTTTCTCCAATTGCTGCAGATGTCTTGTGAGGTACACACAGAAGGAAGCATTGTACTCAATTAGTGGCCTGATAAGGATAAAGTACAACAGTGGTATCACCACTCTGGTCTTGGATGTGATGTCCATATGCATGTTGTGAGCAATGCAGAATATGTGTGTCACCACTATGGACACAGTGCTAAAAGTGTAGATTGCTATCAACATGTCTCATAACACTGTGTTTGAGCTTAGAGGGGTGTTTTGTATATCATAATTTGCAGGGGTACTTTATTGGCCAAAAGGGACAATGAGGCACTGTATGCTTTAAGGTTCAGTCTGTCAGTTTGCCACCAATCATTTGTGTGTGTCAGCCCCTTCTGTAATATGTTACCATCATTGGGGGACTCTATATGAGTGCATCCAGTTACCAGTCATCTGCAATCTTAGTAAACCACAGGCCATCTACTGTTGCCTACATTTCAGGGAAGTAGTTTGCAAACAGTTGAGGGCCCAGCACAGATCCTTGTGGTATTCTAATGGTAAGTGGCTAGTGGTGGAGGTGCTGTCCCCAACTTTGAGAGTGTGTGTTCTGTTGGTGAGCCAGTTAGCTATCCATTTACTACTGTATGGCTTAATTCCCACATGGGAGCTCTTCAATGAGACATGAATGGGAGATAGTCTCGAATGGCTTGGGTAACTTAACATAGATGACATGTCCTGTTATCCCTCATCAATATCTTTGGGGTCAGTATCAAAGAAGTCCACAGGTTCATTACGCAAGATCTACCCTTGACAGCAACAAAATGGGTTTGGTCAAGAGTGTTGAAGGTCACCTATGTCCCTGTGGATATGATCCATGCTGATTCCTTCCTCAGCCTTGCAGATAAGAATTTTTAGGTGTATAGGTCAATAGTTGTAGTTCTCCTATATTACCAGATTGATGTGCATTGCATATCATACAAAATTTGATATTGCATTTTGTAATATGGTTGATATATGTGTGGAAAAAGTACTGAGACACCAGTGTTGCAGTGCTTGGTGGGGGGGGCAGCACATGGCTGTAATATAAATATATGACATAGTGTGTGATAGGGCATTCAGTTTGTAATGTTTCTAGATGTACTATCATAGCATAGAGAATAAATGGACAATAAACAGCAGTAATACTTAATAATATTTAGTTTTCTATAGTGTGGTGGGCAGGGAGTTTGTGTGATGGTTAACAAAGTGTATACACATGCAAGATACACATGCTTGCTCATAGCTAAGCAGTGCACAGATACAAACTGCATTGCTAAAGTCTGACAATTAGTACTGAGTCTATGAAACACACCTGCTGCTTAACTGACTCTGTGGCAGCACATGTTAATGCATTGACACATTCCTTTTTGGGGCCAGATGGTACTTGGTTTGAATCCAGGTGTACGTAATACTTTTAAATACTTTTCATTACAGAGTAATAATGCAATGCCATGAATTGTTTATATGACATGTATTGCTGTGTGTTGGCATAGCACAGTGGTAATAAGTGGTATTGTTCAGTGGCAACAACAGCTGTTTTGCTGCTGCTCACCACTGCTGTGCATTGGTGGGCAATGCATACCTCTGTGCAAACATGGAGCACAGAAAGTGAAGGGATCCACTGCTTTTCAGCAATGATGTGTGTGTTTCTGTTTTTTTGACTAGATTAAAGTGGTGAAAATGGGGTAGATAGGAAAGTGGTGAAATAAGGAGCACGCAGGGGGGAAGAAAGGGAAAGCAGGACAGGAATGCACAGGAGGGAAGTAGGAAGGAGCCATAGCTATCCATTTCGTTAACAGTGTAAACTGAACATATGTGCAAAATATTAACTGAACTCACGTCCAGAGAGAAGGATGACCACAACACAATCATGTTTTATAGCCAATTGGACTGAATCAAGTATGTCAAGAAAACACAAGTGTGAAATGGAGAGCTATGTATTTTTTGGTGGGATAGGTGCACAATTATTTTTTATTTGAAAGATAGAGGAACATTGGGGTTGGGTAGGTGAAGAAGTAGCTGCAGACAGACAAGACAAACACGACAAGAGATAGGGATGGTGATGGACACAAAAGGTTGGGGGCATCATGATTGGGGTGAGGGTGGGGACATCCAGAGCCCACAGTCATCAAGCTGGGAGACAGTGAGAATTGAGCCCTCACCCACTGGACTGTCATCCCGACACTACACTCCACTGGTGGCTGGCGTGCTTGACATATTTTCCTCCTCCTCCTAGTACTACACAAAATAAGGGAGAGCAGTGACTCCTGCCAGTGTAGGTGAGTACTAGCAGTGAAGTGCACAACCCTATGCATCATCCCTGGCAACTCGCTGTAGGTGATGAAATCACCACCTCTGCCACTGCTCCCAGAGGGTACCACTGGACCAGCCTCTGGGACAGGCTACCTGAGGGTGCAGGTAGTGCAGGGGCAGCAGAAGCAGTGCTGCCAAGTTGGGTTCCAGACGTGCAGGACATCGGTGCTGGAGCTGATGCATGGTGGGCAGGCAGATCCATTGTGGCTGGCCTACCCCACTATGCTGTGGACCATTTAGTGATGTGGCACACATGGATGATATGGACACAATTTGACCACACATAATAAAAATAAAATAAAATAAAGTAAAAAATTATTTTTAGAATAACATAAAATAAAAATGCAATAAAATAAAAAATTCATAAAATAAAATAAAAAAGAAATAAACAAAAGTTAGTACTTTATATAAAATAAAAATAAAATAAAAAAGAGAGATAAGGGTTCACATAAGAGAGAAAAGACATAAGATTAGTATCTTCATATGTGACAAACAATGCATTTCTTCAAAAGGAACCTTGATGATTGGATGGGAGATAGGAAATTCACCCTGGGGATCATGTCAGTCACCCTGCTAGACATGGGACCAGAGAAGTAAATATTGTGGGAAGAAATATCCAGGGAATTGTTATGGTTAGGCTTGCATAGGCCCTAGGGCCGAAAGCCTAGTACCAACCTATGACCCTATGAACTATTAATGCAATTATTTAACTCTATTATCTTAACTTTTACATTTAAGTGCACAACACTGCATGGAGGAGAACAGGTGCAGTGGGCCATGACAAGATGATTACCAGGGGAGGAGCTGCTATGGAACCACCTCTAACACCCAGTGAAGAGAAACTCTTGGCTAGGCTTGTAAGGGTCCCAGGGCCATTAGCCTAGTAACTTCCTATGATCCTATGAGCCTACGAGGAGTTCCTGGCCAATATCAGGGATCCAGACAGCTCACAGGAAAGTGCAGTACAGCAGGTCCTGGATGTCAGTGCAACAGTTTCAGAGACAGGAAGTACATCCCAGGAGGAGCTACTAGGTAGGCTTTGGTATCTCAACAGCTGAATACTGTTGTATAGTAAAACAATTGGAAGCAGTATGTTACTTCTGTGTCACATTAGTTTTTTTTTTGGAGGGGGTGGGATTGAAGATTGTTACTGTTATTAGCTTAGGTTGGAGTTGTCAACCATGTTCTTGTTGAAAGTATAGTTAATAGACATATAAAGGGGTAAGAGTTTTACCCCCTGTGCTGCTGTTAAATATGAGGATGTTGTCCTTGCCATTTGCTTAACTTCTTCCAGGATCATCTGGCTTGCAGAAGAAAATATCACCTGCAGATGGTAAGCCAAACATTTTTATGTCAGTATTGGTAAGTAATTTAAAGAAATATTTTAGTGTGTGATGCTGATGTCAGGCCTGTTGTGTGTATTGCTGTACTGTCTGTAATAGTAGCAGCACTGTTACTTTGTTAGCATATATTGGACTATAGTAGTGTAGGTATTAATATTTTCCTGTGTTTGTTTGCTTTTCATCACAGATGATCATGACAGTGGAAGTGTGAGCCCCTTCCACCTGATATCGGTGTATCAGCAGACTCTGATGATGATGGTGGCCAAACAGTGGCACAGTCAGGGGGGCAGAGATTGAATCTGACACTGAGGCTGACATACAGCAGACTCCTGCAATTTCATCAAACACAGCCAGTAGGCCTACACCTACCTATTCCACTGAGCCCTCAGATATTGGACAGGTGAAGGGCAAGGTCATTGATCAAGGGAGTGTGGCTACTATGGCTTTAGTGCCTGTTGACTCTGGCCATAGCCAAAGTGCGGGTGAGGTGCCATGCAAGAGGATTGATAGGGGTGCTCAGAGAGGGTCTCCTGTCCCTCCTCCACCTAATCCAATAGCTGGAATGAGGGGTATCTATCATGGAACGAACATTGTCTGTGATGGAACATCTACTGGAAGGGGAACGGCATCCTTGTGGGTGTAGGTTGGTCCCATCATCTGCTGTTTGCCAATATGGCAGTGCCTGATCGCTGTCCCATACTGGCAGTACTTCCACTGTTCCATCAGTGAGTGTGCTGTCTACACCCAGACATGGCAGGCCATGGGGTCATGGCCCTGAGCATCTCTGTGAAGGGAGCTCATCCAGCAGCTCATCCAGCAGACATCAGTCATACTCAGGTAGCAGCTCTGCATCTGATTGTGGGCATGGACATGCCAGTGCAACTCCTGGTAGATTCAGTTCTCATAGTAGCTGATGACAACAATGAACTGTCACCTTTACTATGCATGGCTCACACCTGTCCAGCATACCAAGATAAAGAACCAGCATAAAGCTTGGCTGTGTTAATGCAGACAGTCACACACTAGTTTCACCTGCAGGACCCCTACAGGCACACACACAGCAGATACATGGTTCAGTCATGCAGCTAATAACTAATTTTGTTTCACTGACCATTTGTTGGTTTATCCAAACATCTGTCTGATTCTTTTTCTTACTCACACAAACTCAGTGTCCTTTTGTGTCAGCCTAGGCCTCCTTCCCCCCACACAACACCCTGTGCAAGTGATGATACCTGTGCCATATCCCTGTTTTCTATGTTTTGGATTCGGGGATACATAAGCTTTGTGTCTGATGCTCAGGCTTTATAGCTGACTTAGTACTTAGTATATCAGCATTTGTGGTACTGAAGTGAAATGCATCTCATTACTTTCTAACTTTTCTCTTTAATAATTTTCCAGTACAAATGTAAGGTGCTAAACTGAAGACATTTGGTGACCATCAGTACTTTTGAGAGGTATGATTGTGTGAATTTTTGATACCTGAGGACTACTACTTAATAACGGACACATAAAAGTTACATAAGTATCTGCTGTCACATGTTAAAAGTCATTTTTACACAAATCACCCACCTTTTACTTGCTTACACTAGCACGTAACAACATGCAAGGATATGCCATTCATTCATATTATTACACAATGCACTCCAGGTTCAACACTTACCTTGTAAATCCAGCAGTTGTAACAGTTTCAGTTTGGGGCTGACTCTGTCTGAAGCAAGCAGTACACAGTCATTACATGAGGAGGTAAAGATTGTGAGAGTTGCCTGGCATCAATGTTACTGTATGTATGTGCATAGGAGGAAAGTTTTAGCCCCTTAGGTGGTGAATGAGTGTGCTATGCATTGCCTCTTAGCCAATGCGAGGGCATATTGGGCATGCCTACATCTGTCTACACCCACAGAAGCTGCTGGTTCCTCCTCTGTCTCCTCACTTGTGTGTGGCAGTGGTGACCTTGCCATTGATGGTGGAATGTGTCCCCCTTCCCCTTATTGTTGATCCTGCTGAAGCTGTTTTCTCAGGATGATGTTGTGTAGCATGGCAGATACAGTGAACATTTAAGTACATGTTCATGAATTGTACCGCAGGGTTCCTCCACTATGTATCTAGACACTGGAACCATGAGTTTAGCAGCCCAAACACACATTCTATGATATTTCTGGTTTGAGTGTGTGCCTTATTATGTCATTCTTCAGCAAGAGTGTGTGCATTTCTGATGGGAGTCATGGTTCCAGTAAATAATCTGCATCCCACAGTAAATTACCCTGTGGGATATACCCCTAGTGAACAGCTCATACAGCTGGGAGGTGTGCTAGATATGTGAGTCTTGGTAACTGCCTGGGTTGCCAGTACACATATTCAAGATGATTCCCTTGGCATTACACACGACTTGACAGTTAATAGTGGAATCCCTTTCTTTTTATGTAGAGCCTTCCCTGTTCCCAAGTGGTGCCTTAATTTCTATATGTGTGCAATATATGGCACCCAGTACTTCAGGGTAGTGTGCTGGAGCTTAAAACTCCTGCATATTTCTGTCTCTGTCCTCAGGAGTATGGGGAAAATATATGTGGCCACTGGTATGCTGGAGCATAGCATTCAGGAATTGATGGAGGATTGTGGATGCTTATACATGTGACACCACCAGCATATCTGTGTTGGTCTCTGGAGAGTACCTGTAGTTAAAATTCTAAGTGCTACACATACCTTTGTCTCCACTGGTATGGTTTCCCCTCAGTCTGCCTTGGTTCTCAGTTGAGGATGGCAGAGGTTACAGAGTTCCTGTAGTATGTCTCTGTCCACCCTGTAGCGCTCTACAATTTCCATGTCATATAAATTGTGATAAGTTAATTAGGGTCTGAAAACTCTTCTCCTTCTTGGTCTTGATCTATTAGTAGCAGCAGCATAGACTTCAGGCTGTTGTACATACCATGAATTAAAGCAACAGCAGCCCCTAACATTGTTTCTGTGTAGACTCCCTTTCATGGCTGTATTCCAATAGATTTTGGATTTCACAGGAAAAACAAGCACTGAGTCTACATGGTTGCTTTATAGCTTGTTGAATAGCTCCTCCATCTTGGATTGGTTGATTACCATACAATTTAGCTGCTTATGCTTTAATTAGCTTGCCATGGCATTTACCTTGTTTGTGTGGCTGTATGCACCATGTAGAGACACTTACTGAAAACAGTGTGCTACTGTGTGCATGCTGCAGCGTGATGCACACAAAGTGTAAACTGATTGTGTAGCATTTATTGAATCTGGCCAGTTTATTAGACACATGGTTAATGTAATGTAAAACAATGTAAAAAATGACAGTATTGCATGATAACATGCATATCCTTTGTGAGAATGTTGACATCAAAAATGTCTACTGTACGCGATGCACTTAGCCACCTGATAAGTTATTGCTGAAGGGTACTGATGCAGGCAAAGTGATTACATGCAGTCCCAGTTACTATAACTCTGGTGTTCAAATACCACTGCTGACTTTATGTATGGCGTCGGCCAGCTCAACTATTCTTACACAGGTATGACTGAATTGCAGAAAATGTGTTATAAGATGTAATGTTGTTGTGCTACTCTATTTTCAGTTATGTTGCAATTGTTAACATTTCATGAAGCACACCACAATTTTGAGATAATGTGTACATCATGATGTTAAATGTGTGCAGCATCTTATCTAATGCAGATTGAAGCACTTGTAATTTACTTATGAATCTCATAATGTCATATACATACACACATTCTTGTTTGGCTGAAAATATGTATGTGCATGTCCACATAAAAAGACCAACAAATGTATACCTACACATGTAGGTATATCTATTGATCTGTATATAGACTTTCATGTACTTATATGTATGTATTTATTTGTATTCATGTATATGCATACATACAGGAATATTGCAATGTTGAATTATTGTTCATCATATGGATGTGTACATGTTTTATTTATTATGATATAACAGCACACTAAGTTCTGAATACAATAAGTGCATTGATTTGTAGGTCTTTTTCCACATGGTTAACTATATATGTACACTTACACAATTTTATCTTAGATTGGCACAATTTTTAGGGTATTTAATGCTTTACCAGTGTATTTAAAGATGTTATGTATTTAACTTCCAACACTTCATGCAATCACATCCAAGATTAAATAGTTAGATAGGTAGTGTTTTGGTTTGAAGTATGAATATAGGTGAAAGTAATCAGTTTGAATCTAGCTTCCTCTAGTTTGTGATTAGTTATCCTCATGTAAACAGAGTAGTAAGACTGAAACATCAATGTCTGAATATACAAACTGATATTATATGCACTCCTTGCTAAAGTGTAGCAATAACTTCATTTTCTTTGTTCTGCTAAGCAGTAATTACATACTAAAATAATAAAATTCTTCTGCTGATATAATACTCCATATCTTTTTATGCTTGCAGCTGCTTATAATCATGTGTGCAGTACTGCTATAAGCATATAACTCATGCACAGGCTTGAAGAGCAGCATTAGCAAAGGAGTTTGTGTTATAACTTTTAACCTTTATGTCTGCAGAAATACCAGTGACATATTCTATTCTGCAGGTTTGAATATTCAGGCATTCAAATGTTATGGATGACTTCCCATAATGCATCGGCAATGTATGGGTAATATGCAACAATTTATTGTGAATAACATTAAGGTGTATATCATTTCATGTGAAATGTCTTGTATGCTAACTGGTGTTTTTTCTTAGATTCAGGTTATGTGCTGTTCATTGACACAACCTAAATGAAACACACTACTGGCATATTAATCTTGCTTTTAATGTACTGTGTATAAGTTTAGAGTATGGATGCTGTGTTGTCCAGTATGAAACATTGCTTTTACTGTTGTTGTTTTCACAGCATGCAGTTGCCTGCTTGTGTTTATGAAATGTTTTTTTTTTTTTTATAAACACCTTTATTGAATCATGGTTCTTGGTCATTTATATGATAAGTATAGCCTGCATATTCTATTAGTGAAGTGCTGTCTGCTGACTTGCAGTTTTTGTGATCTTGACAGACCTTTATTGATATGTAATGCTTGCGTTCCACTGCAACTGAAATGATGTTTAACCGTACTCTGATGGTTTGTTTAACACTACTTCATATACACTTTTCTGGTGTTGTGTGACACAAGACATTCCTAGTTTTATTGTGTTTCTGGGGTGTTGCATAGTATGTTAATTATCATCAATACATTTCTTTAATATGTGCAGTACATCTGTAAGCATATTACAAACGCAGTCAGTGATATGTTTGATAAAAGTTCTGTAAGTGCATCATATACATAATTTCTAGCTATTACAAGCTGCTGCTGTGCTTGTCAGTGTGTAAAGTTGTTCAAAAACAAATTCAGTTTTGATTATATCATATTGTGATGTATATTTACCACACATTTTCTCATAGTATGTCAACTTGAAACATTAGTTGCACAAAATACTGATTTATAGTGTCTTTTTTAATGTTATATTGCCACCCCTACATAAATGTGTGTGACACACATTCAATAAAGGGCCATATTCCAAAAGAGTTTTTCTTAGTGTAAGTGACTTGCCTCAGTTTAAAGCCAATCTATAAACAAGCTTACACTAGGGATCACATTCCAAAAGATGGAGCAAGTCTTTTGGAATTTGTTCCCATGTTAGTGTTGTATCACTTGATATAATGGTATATAGGTCTGTCTACTGTTCCTATGTGTGCATTTTGCATGGATCTAGAATGCTGATATAGCAAAAAATGTACAAGTAACAACAGACGTATGTCTGATAAACTGAGTACTGTATGCCGTGTAATGTATCTGGTAACATAATGAAAGACCTCTGATGAGCATGCTTACTCTGTCATGGCCTTCTATTTATATTATCAAGATATGAATATTAGGAGATTTAAAATTCTGCATACTCATTATATTACATTAGTTATTATTAAACCTTTTAAGTTTTGTTATAAAACATATAAAGAAACCTTCTGGGCCAAATCTGGTGACCTTACAGTGGCACTACAAATGTAATGGACTGTAATATAACTTGGCCAAACATTACACATCTTGTTTAATATGTTTTGGTGTTATTACTTGCATATCATATTCTCTCTTTACTGTTATGTTGGTGCAAATCTGACTTGGCACTAATAATAACTAGATGTTGCAGATGTCTGTCTGTAAGGCTGATTGTGGTATGTGATATGTCAGTACATACTGTGAAACAGTAGGTAGATGGGGAAATATGAGATGTTTTGCCATGTGTACTATGGCCAAATAGATTTCACTATTGTGTAAGTAACTTCCTTTCCAGGCCCTTCATAATACTTCAGTAACATGTATTGTACATTATATAATCTTTAGTCTGATATACTATACATATACACAAGACTAATGGCAGATTTTTTTACGGAACTGTCATAGCAAAACAACTTACAATGTTGTATGATATATATAATACCTGTTAATATACATAAATAATGTGGTCTATAGCACTTAATTGAATGTTTATTATATCGAATACCTAATGATCGAATCTGAATTGTCAAAATCATTATTCAACTAAGCAGCTAAACATCGAAGTTAACGTTGTTGAAAAGGTTTAGTTGGCTATCCTAGAATACTAGATACATATCTGTATATACATTGTAGGATTTGTTGTAGAAACTCCCACATAAACCCTACCCACCATCCCACAATTGGGTAAAATATAGTAATATTCATACTGATGATGGCATGAATATTTATTATCTGTTACTTGTTTAGTCTTTTCCTCAATGCAGTGCAGTTAGTATATTTAATTTGGGGGTGTGTGGGGAGTGTAGGATGGCTTACCCCACTGAAAAAATGAAGAAAAAGGTCCAGTGAATGTTTTAAAAGTCAGGTAATGCTCATTTAACTTCTTTGTTTGTTAGGGTACGCCCACTTCTGTAGAGCTTAGATTGTCAGGTTATTAAGTTACAGAAAGTGTAATATTACTGTTTAGAAAAGTTTGCATGGTGTTCTGGATGTTTGTAATTTAAAGTTTATTTGTTTACTGTGTTGTAATGTACAGTGTTGGCCAACAAAAATATTTTGGTAACTTTATATTCGATGTTTAGGTACTTTGATGAATAGTGATTTCGACAACTCAGGTTCGATCATAAGGTATTCGATGTAATAAATGTTTGATTAAGTGATATAGACCCAAATAATGAATATGCATTTTAATGGATGTAGGCATTTATGTGCATGCCTTATCAATGGTTGTGCTTTATTTTGAACATGTTTAGCATATGTCTGTGATATTCATTTACATACAATTTTTTAACATATTAAAGATTGGATGAATGCTGACTTCAAATAAGGCATTATATTTGCATAAGGCCAGACTGTAGAATAAAACCATATACATAACAGTTAAAACATGGAGAATATGTACTTTATGTCATAATGTTTGATTATGCATGTATAATATAATTTCTGTGTTGAAATGTGGCAGAGCATGGGACCAGTGCCACTTGACCCATTGGATGATGATGCATCTCACCACTTCCATATGAGTCAGACTCCTATGACCAGGATGGGAACCACAACAGTGACAATAATGGTGATGATGACAACAGACCAGGACATGCAGGTGCCATTGTTCCTGCAGATGATGTAGAAGACATCCCCCACCATGAAAGGCTGAAGACCTTTGGAACCAAATCTTGGATGTGGTGAATGAATTGTTCCAAACACAGATGAAGGACCTAATTGGGAAACTTTTTCAGGACATGACTAGGGCCATGTGCTTCTCCTTCTGAGAGATCACTAGGGAGATTTTTCATGAAGTTTGACCTCATCAGGTTGGTCCCTCAGGCACATTTATTTATTTATCCATTGAATTTGGTTACCGGGATGGTTCACTGGGCTAAAACTGGCCCATTTTCAGTGGAGGCCAGAAGAGAAAAGCTCCACTGATCCACTTATGTAATACGGCCACCATGGGGTTTTCAATATTCCATTTTGTATGGCAGAGGCCTAGATACAGTTGTGCACATCCCACATTGCTATCATGCTTTTTGGATATATATCATGATGTACACTGTACATATCACTGCACATATCAGGTCATATGTGACTTTCTCATAATGTTGCAGCATGGCACACATTACCAAATGGCACATGCTCTATTATTATTATTTACATGATCATCACATGCTGTCATTACTGCAGGCATTGCTCCATATCGTCAGGGTTGCTACTCCTGCAATCTGTATGTGTATGCATATGCATATACACCCACTGGAGTGTAATATTTATATGTTAGATACACTCTGGCCATGTATGTGACATAAATGACTGTCACAGTTAGTATAATGCAAGTGGGATACAATTACTCTGCTTGTATAGGGCATGTATTTATTTATAAGGTATGAGAGCAACTCACATACTACATTACTCCCATTCCTCTTATATAACATGGTGATTTGCATCAAGTATGTTTATATGTGCATATTATCCATGTATATATACTGGACCCATTTGTGTGTTGATTTTCCTGCCATATGTCTGTTCAAAAAAATATGATGTGCCCTTGATTAATTACCTTATGTAACATTGATGGGTCATGCTGTCTCACTGGCATAGTAATCATGTGGGTGCAGTGTATGGGTAATTATTTTGGCATGTAATACACAGTTTAATAATATTGTTGTTTTAGAGTGCTATGACAAGTACTTCTGCACAGGAATATGTCATACACTGCATTGGCATCCACTTGACCCTTATTGAATATGCCTAGGTGTTCCTATGTATAGCATCATTCATAATTCCTTTTTTGTCCTTATCATGATTATAACACTAACCAGACTTTTTGAACATAGCTTTTATTAAAACCTGTATACACATGCCACCATACATGTCCATGTGTATGCATTTGTAGTACATATGCACTGATTTACAAGGTTGTGCATGTGTATGACCCTAATATGAAAGACACACAACCACTCTTGTAATATGTAGCTAGGTACATGCACTTATTCCATTTTGTTGCACTGCACTTGTGTATACAAGACTGTCCTTTGATCAGTTTTACACATGTACTATGATATTTATATCAATGATGGTGAGAGTGCCACTTAATGTATTATGTTTACATGGTAGTATATATGGATAGGTAATATTCAGACCTACTTTTATTGTGTACCTCTACCATTTGCTGTTTAACTGTTGCACATTACTGTACTGTTTTGTGTCATTTGTACACAGACATGTTCATAGCCATCTCCAATGCACTATACATGTGTCAGATATTGGCTATTGTCTTCAATGTACCTTATAAGGACTTGCAGACAATCTTGTCTTGTGGACATGTGCATGTGCAATGTATCACCTTAGTTATGATTGTCCTGCCTTATTCTGTGCCTGCTTTGTCTTGCTAGCATTTCCTCACTGATCTGGGCCTATGTTGTCCATCTCCCTTCTCTGTTATAGCTTTGACCTATATATTTCACATATACATGGAATATGTATAGGTGTATTTTCACCTTCCAGTAATGTATAATCTTTGTCATCTAGGTACACTGGTACAACATGACCCTGTGCCACCATATTCAGTGTCAGAAACCTGCAAGGCATATGCACACAAGGTGGTGGCAATTGAGTAGATTCCATCAGTATATTTACTTTGCTTGTGTGTTGTGCATTATCAAGACATTAGTATGCTTCCTGCCTATATACAGGCCAGTGTTCCTTCATATTTCATGTCACTAGTGTGGGTATGTTTGATAAGCCTTCTTCCTGATTGGCTTATGCAATGTCATTGCATGTCACATATGTATGTTGCATACCTGAACACCTATTTGTGTTGCATCCAGCATGCTATGTGCTCTTTCATATATGGATCCCATTTTTTTTTTGTGTTTGTGGTCTGTATAGTTATTCATTTATTGTACAGCTATATTACTTTTCTGCTGCAGTACTGCTATTTTGCGCTGTGCTTAGTTGTCTGAGCATCTAATGCAATGCGTGTTGGCTACTGTATTGCCTTGTCTGGATTTGATCATCCTTGCTGGAGACTGGCTTGTAGTCACACTACTGACAGTCTAGTAGATGATGGGGTTTAATGTCCATTTTGCACTGCAATAACAGCACTCCCCATTTAGTGTTCTCTGATACACACTTATCATCATTCATAATCCTTTTGGCATGACTGCCACACCGCTTGTTACGTCTCAGCACTTGCTTTGGGCATTGATATATATGTATTTATGTATGTATATATGTATTTGTGAGGTAAACCATGGCTGGTATGCATCCCTACTTTGTCATTTTTACTTCACCCATGTTGTATAGTCCATATATAGGGTGTATGTCATAAAACCGAAAATGCAAACTCTCGAAAACTTACATGAGCGAATAATCAAAAACTCGAAATTGGTGTTGCCCCCACACTCCTTGCTACATATATATTCCTACTCCAAGATCGCACCGCAGTGAGGAAAGCGCAAATATTCCGATCTTCACTGTACTGTGACCCCAAAATACCACTTTTGAGTTTTTGATTATTTGCTCATGTGAGCATTCAAGAGTTTGCGTTTTCGGCTTTCTGAAGTAGACCCCATATATATGCTGTCTCTGCATCTTACCTATCCTTTATGTGAATTACTGACTTTTCTCTGTCATGTCTTATATTTGCTGTATGTTTGCACCCACACTTTTCCATTCCTTCTTTTCACACACAAAAAAAGGCACCTACTCCCACATAAAAAAATTGTCCATCCTCCTATGCCTCTCCCTCTGATTTTCCTATTCCATCATCCCTCATGTGTTCCACATTTTCACCCTCACCCCACATCTGCTTTTCTATCATCCTATTTCCTTTCTTGCTTGTTGCTTTGTATCCATGTTTACTACAAAATAAACACACTAAGAATGCAAAGTGTTATGATTTTCAGACTTCATAACAAACTTTTCTATGAAATCCAGATTTATAAATATAATGTCTAAAATAGGCTCTGAACCCAGATTTATAAACAATTTAATTTGAGCAGAGGGAAACACTAATGAGCTCACAACATAGTTAAAAATTATTGAGTTTTTCAATAGATGTACCTAAGTCTTTGGAAATTTCTACTATGGGCCTTTCATGTTGCATTTAAGACACATATAGAGCTCTGTTCTCAAGGATAACAAGTTTTTGTGACTGCCTCCTTAGCTTATCTTTTCTTTGATACTACTCAGCATACAAAAACTTGGCTTCCTGTTTCTGTTCCAAATGTCATGCAAATTCACTCTTCTGTTTAGTTATACCACTCAGCTGGAAGACTCTTTAATCCTGGTTGAGGAGACTTGCCAGTTTTCCACTTCAGGCTGAAACAGAACTTCTTTTCTTCCATTCTCTTGCTCCATTCCTTATGTCACTGACTTAGCACATCATGCTTGTTCATCAGTACCAAGTGTACTTTGTCAGGTAAACCCTGACTAATACAGTCCACAAAACGGGTACCATTTTTTATGTGTATTTCACTAATACATTGCTGTCTTCCTTCAAAAATGAGTCACCCACTGCCATTGTAGCCATGCTGGGCCTTTAATAGGTTCATAGGTTCATAGGTATTTACTAAGCTAACAACCACAAGGGCCTTTTTAAGCCTAGCCATGCATCCCACATTTTTGACAAGTTCTGATAACCTTAATAAGTGTAAGCATGGCCCTGGGAGATGAACCATTTACAGGTTACCTGTTTGCATTAGAGACATAGGTGCCAAACCAGGGATGACTTTCTGGTTTCCCATCCAATTGTCCAAGTTACACTTGAATTGGTTTAGGGAGGAACTCTGCTTTCTTCACAACGTCTTAACCAGATTGCTCTCTCTACAGTAAGCACTGTCAAAAAGTGAACAGGATTTCCCTGGCACTTGGGCAAATTTCCACTAGTCAGTATGAATGCCGCCTCAGGTACCTTCTAAAAATATGCCACAGTCCTAGTGGGATGAAACCAGTCAATAAAGCATAAAACAAACGAACACCAACAATTGTAGAAAAAGCACACAGAGGTAGAAATGCTCAAACAAAACTGACTTAATAATCCACAAAACACAATAAAATTAAGCACTTTCATTTCTGTTCATTCAGAAACTTCTTCAGAACAAATTAAAACATTTTGAAACTTCATTTTATACTTATAAAACCACACCCCTTCCCCATGTAGGAACCAATCAATAACAACAACATGGAGCAAACCACAATTCTTTTTACGTTACAAGTTTTCTTAAAATGACAGAGCATCAAAAAGCTACAAGTCATAAAATTACCTCAAATTCATTTATCATAAAAACAGAAATAAGCTATTAAAATGATGGGTAAAATAAATAAAATAAGGGAAACACCTTATATGTATATGTATAAATGTATGCATATCAGTTCTAGGGTAGTTTCTAGTAAAAAAATGTATTAAAAATAATATGATGAAAAACATGCATCCTATTTTTATCTTTATCTCTCTAGTACCTTCAGTCTTAGGAAACGTGATAGAAAATGAATCATTTATGCCAGGCTATTGAGTGGCATTTGTTCTAAGCTGCCACAAAGCTTCCTGCTTCTCAAGGTAGAGCATCTATGGCCCACTTTTCATCCCTACTTCTAATACTTCAATTATGGGATATTTAAAGTTATGGTTGGGAAATTCCATACAATGTTTTGCTAAGGCATTAGTGTGTTTTTCTGATCTCTATATCTCTTAGGTGCTCATAAATCCAATTGTTTTTAGTTTCCTCTTGGTTTTCCCAATATAGAAACATGGACATAATGTACAGAAGGCACAATAAACAACCTTTTCTGTATTACAAGTGCATCTCTTATTTAATTTCGCCTCTACATTATTAATATTAAAGGTAGAACCTTCAAAAACATAGGAACAATAGTTACAAGAACCACATTTTTTCAAACTACCAATACATGGTCCTTTATAACTTGTTTCTAAAATATTTTTAAGACATCTACCCCACCGATATACAATATTGGGTCTTTCCCCCACGCATTGTTTGATATCTCTATTATTTGAGATCACTACCCAATTGTTGTATAATGCATCCACAATTCTTTTGCTTGATTTGTTAAAGGATGTAATAAAAGCACTTTTAAAATTAGTATTCATCACTCCCATATTACCATCTTCAGAGCTGTTAACGTTTACTATGTCATAATTCATAATATAAGTTGATTCAGTTGTTTAAGGGTTACCAATACAAACTCTTCCCTCCTGCATTTGGGAAAGTATAGGTCTCTCTCTTGTTGATTACTGCTATGATAACTTCATTAATTAATGAACTAGGACATCCTCTCTTTGAAAACATGCTCTTAAACAGGTCACATTCGTTCACAAATGCTTCGGATGATGTCACCATATGTGCAGCCCTTGCAAACTGACCCTTCACAACAACTTTTTTCTGTTTATATGGGTGTGAACTGTCAAAATATAGGAAATTGTTGAAATATGTTGGTTTCCTAAATATTTCAGCCTTGAAGTTCTTAGATGGGATGTCCTAACATCTAAGTATGCAATCTCATCCACTCTGATAATATGTGAGAATTTCAGAAACTTTGTAGAACTATTTATGTATTCCAAAAATTCATTAATAATGCTTGCAGGTCCATCCCAGAAAATGAAAATGTCATCCAAAAAATGAACATAACTTTTACAGTGTACATAATTAGGTGAATCACCCAAATATTTTTTTTTCTCCCACTGTAACATAACTATGTTTGCACATAAACCACCACAGGCTGAGTGCATTTTCAAACAAGATAAAATAATTTTTAACACTGTTTCAAGTAAAATTTCATATACATTTATTACATTTTGAGGTACTCCCTTATCCACTAAATATTCACAAAACCATTCTACTCCAAGATTGTGTGGTATAAGAGTATACAAATCCTTGATGTCAGTTGTAATGAATACCCCAGAGTCTGAGTACTTAAGTCTATTAATTCTTTCAAGGAAATCCCATGAGTCCTTACATAAGGTAGATTCATCAGATAGTGTGTTTTTTAACTTGATATCTAGATATTTAGCTAGGGGTTCTGTAATTGATCCTCTCACATCTACAATAGGCCTCATAGGTGGATTAACCAAATCTTTATGAATTTTTCAGAGTCCAAAAATGGTTGGTGTTCTGGGATGGGATACATTTAGGTAGTTAAAATCATCAGTTGAGATGCTCCCATCAATGAATAAATCATTCAATTTGTTTTTTATCTTCCTATATGCTCCTTTTATTTCATTAAGGGAAACCTTTCTATATGTTGTACTATTCAAAACCTCCTTCATTTCCTCAATATAGGAACCCCTGTCCATGGTGACAATACCACCCCCTTTATCAGCTTTAATGATTCTTATGTTGTTATTAATTTTCATTTATTTAATCTTTCGTTTTCATCCTTAGTGAGATTTGTCACCACCTTATCATAACTTAAATTATGAATGTCTATTTCACATCATTTCTCAAACATCTGTAAGGAAGGATGAATAGGGGGGTATAAGTACTGGAAACATGTAAGGGATGGCTTGTATGTTCAACATTTTGAAACAGAACATTTAAATTCAATTCTTTTACAAAATGTTTTAAATCAACAATAGTGTTTGCCACATCAAAACATTTCTCCGGTACAAAAGTTAACCCCCTTGCCAATAAATCACAGTCATGGATGTCAAAAATAGTTGAAAAAAAAAAAACACTTTAAAGTCCCCTTTGCCGTTCTTTAGGACAGTCAACTGATTAGATGGACCTATAATTATCTCTGACACTGAGGGTTACCACTCAAATTGCTCCTCATATTCCCTCTCGAGTCGTGAGAATAATTGCCTCTACCCCGATTCCCCTGGTAACCTCCCTGCAAGGGGGGGGGGTTCCCTGTTGTTCTTTCTCTCAATTTCTTTGACTGCCTCAAAGCTGGATATTCTTCCTCTTCATCTAAAAAAACTTCTTGGTTGTCACCAACATTCCTTACATTAGAATTAGGTCTTTCACCCCAGCTCTGGGACCTAGGGGTTTCAGGGTATGCAATATTCTGCTGGTATTCAGTCTTGTCTCTGTCAATTTTTCTCAACTTCTGATTTTTAATATTATTTATCTGGTTCTCCCGTGGCAGATTTAGGCATGAGTGCACACCGGCCCCTTTTTCAGCTTTTTTTTTTTTTTTTGGAAATCAGGTGCATCGTTCCCGAAGAATCCTATCACCAACACACCAAATATATCGGAGATGTGATTGGAGGCTGCAGTCAGATTAATTTTTTTATAACAGTCTTCGTCCTACTGCATCTCCTCTTGTAATTTAAGCGCACTGGAGAGAGCTGTCAGTAATCTTCGTAAGACAATCTTATTCAGTTTTAACTACTACGAGTGATCTGCTTTGAGGTAATCATGCTATAATAGCTGTATAGCATACTGTATGTTTTATTAGTTTATGTGCCATGGACATTTGAAATTCTTTGTTGATGGACTATAACTGTTGTACAGTATATTGTGACTGCTGTGATGTGTTAAAACCCTTAGTGTTGTACTATATGTTCTTGCAAGTTGCAAATCTCTGGAAACTGTTTAATGGGCAAAATTCTAAGGGGATAAAACGTGCAACTAACTGCATTTTGTACACCTTGAAAATACCAATGCACTTATTTATACCATACTGCAATATTATACAAATCCAATGTTGGGATTCCCTGTGCATTTTAAAAGTGGTTGTGATCCATTTTGCTGATTGCGACTGCTTTGTCTAACTTTAATATACAGATAAAATTGTCATTGCTTTTGGCAAACTCTGTTAGCCCTTACAAAATAAGGAAAACCGGGATTGTTTAGATATGTGTTCGTATCTGTACACAAATGCAGAGCATCATTTGTATGTGATTGCATCTTTTTGCTTTATTACACGTTTTACTTATCAGTTTAAATTGGCAATTCTGTAAAAAATGAATGTATGCCTTTGAAGGACTTTCAGGGGAAACATGCTGCTCTACGTTTTGGAGGCTTAAATTTTGGATCAAGTAAGCCCCCACCCATATGAAACAGAGTGCAAGAGATGGGTGCTCTGAAATTATGCAGAAGCTAATGCACTGCGCATCTCAGATGTGTACTGCTCCCATGACCCAGTGATCGCAACACCTTCTTCGGCTGGTTTCATTGGCATGGCCCTGTGTGCTCATTGTGGAATTCTAAAAATTGGTTAGCACTCTTTTCTGCATCTGAAGTTGTTAATACTCTGTGCACATATTTGCACACTTTTCAGCATCTGAAGTTGTTAACACCTCATGCACATCACATATGCCGTGTGTATAGTAAGTGAAAAATGACATTATTCAAAGTATATTGTCTCCTTTCCTTCTCTCCAGTAGCTGTGTATCTCTTAAGCATCTGTGTAGATTATTTGTCACTTGTGGTGTGTGGCCAGGTGTACCTCTCAGCTGCTGTCAGTTTTGCCCTCATATTTAGTGTTGCTTCTCATAGAGCTATTGATTTTCTTTATAAGGTCAGAACCATTTAAAGGTACATATTAAGTACACTGTATGGGTATACTGCTTGAAAACTCTGAAAAGTAAACAAAGAAGTGCTCTTGTTTTTGATCATATACTTCACTTTTAAAGATCATTGTTGTACTTGAAGGATGAGAGATTGTAAGATAACATTTGGCACAGAGCACATGGCGAAGATGAAATTAATAATGACATGAAATTTACAGTATTGTGTCAGTTATTAACTAGACCATTTAAATATGGGGCGCTTTCAAGATTGGAGACATGCATTTTTTAAATCTAACCTAAACGGGGGGGGGGGGGTAGGACAAACCTAGAATCATACAGACCCATACATTTATTTTCAAAATTGTGGGAAAATAACGGAAAAGGTTATTTTGGATAAAATGTTATAATGTGAACAGCTTGTACTTTGAAATCATATATCAGCATGCATATGTTGAAAATAGATCTATAAACAGCTTGTAAAATTATGTTCTATAACAATACAATAGCTGTAAATGAAAAAAAAAATGTGCTGTAATTTAATGTATTTAGATTTTAAGTTCAAAATTTGATAGGGTCATACACAATACTGATCAGTAAATTAGAGCAACTAGGTATTAATGTATTCTTGATAAGATGGATAGCTGCATGGCTTACAAATGGGACATGGCAAGTATCATACACAAATTGAACAGGTAAAATTCTGGGTTACTGTTAGGGTATCCAACAGAAATCTGTCTTAGGTCCATACTTGTTTAGATTGAATCTTTCAGATTCATCTTTTTTTATCTGAGATGTTCTACAGTCTATATGCAGATAACTTGTAAATGGGTAATCTCATTATGTGGTTACAGACAGGGCATGTTTACTAAAAAACTTGATTAAGTTGACCATTTGGACCCAGCAGATTAATGTACTGGTATACTAATCATCTGAGATTTGCCAGAAGTAGAAGTAAATACAGCACACGATTGATTGATTGATTGATTGATTGATTGAAAGTATAGCATCATTTAAGGATCTAGGTATATGGCTATATCCAGCTTTGAGTTTTTCTAATCATATCAACAAATTGATTAATGATAGTTATACAATTGTAGATTGTAGAAAAATGTTTATAAAGTCTAGGAAATCAGAAATTATGAAATCTTTGTCAATTACATTAGACCCAGACTTGAGTGTAGAACAATAATATGGAAACCTTATAAGAAAGCAAGCATCAGTAAATTGGAAAGAGTGCATTGGAATTATAAGAACGACATTAATGGATATGAAAATTTAAGTTATTATGAAAGCCTAAATCATCTGAACTTGTACAGTATCTCATACAGAAACTTAAGAGGAAAGTTTATTCATTATAGGGCATTTAGAAAATGTTATCTTTAGGAATGTTTGGAGTTATCAAAAGTAGTAGAGAATAATCAGAAAACTCATGCAGAAGATTTTGTAGGAATAATAAGTGTATTAATTGTATTTCTGAGAGTAGTTGATGCATGGAACAGATTACAAAATTACATTAAAGCAAGCACTAGTTTAGATATTTTTAAGAACAACCCTGACACTTGTTATGTGAATAACTGTTTTGGTATATCGGCAGGCTAGAAGGGCATTGTTGCCTGTGCTTGAAATATTTCTATGCTTGTATCAGCAATGTGGTTTGTACTTATATGAGGTCAAGATACTGTTAGAACTGTGTACTGTATTTTATTTTCTTATATTACCAAATATTTACAGTGATGCTTTAGGAGGGAAGGGGGAGTTTTCAATTTCTTAAGCTACATTTTTTATTGTATCAAATACTAGCTGTTATCATTTTCTCTCCTGAACAGTCACACAAAATTACAAGTGAAAAAGTGCATGAATGTTCAATTACTCCTAAAACTGCCCTTATGTGTTTTGTACTTCACTCAGGTCACTGGCATAAACAAATATGAACAGAGTTTATACTGCACCAGCCATCATATTACAAATGTATCTATAAATAAGAGTTCTCAAGTTTTCTCCCCCTCAAGCCAGCAGATCTGACACCAAAAAGGTTGCAAAACAATTACTACACCTCAAACAACACCCACACCTACACAACACACACCTACATATGTGGAGGTCCTCCACATAAACATACCCAAACAAAGGAGACCTCCGAGGCAAAAACACATGTGATCTCCACAGCTCTCCACACCACATACCAAGCATAGTCCACACACCTGTGCCTCACAGCCACTAAAGCTTCACCATAAACCCAAATAGTAGTCATAGGAGACTCCATTGTGAGACACACAGATGTGCCTCTTACCAGCCTGGATAAGGAGAAAGTCACAGTTAGTCATCTGTCAGGTGCCAAATCTGCCACATCACATAAGCACTCAAGTCTCTCACCAACAGGTACTGTTATGACTCTGTCATAGCCCATGTTGGCGTGAATGACTTGAGATGTATTTCTCTGGACTATATGAAGAAAGATCTGATTGAGCTTGCTGATTATGTGTCCCAGGCAGGTATATCCTCTAGCTTTAAACAGCATTCTGGCTTCACTTTCCCTGCTTCCACCCCAGTAGTCAACTAACCAGACTGCACCCCCCTTTGCAAATTCCTTGATCTGCCACTGTTCTCAATGCTTTTAAATGTCTGGTTATATTCATAAATGTTATTTTCATGGGCCCAATCATCTATAATGCTTTTATGTAACTCAGTTGCCTCTTTACTCAGGCTCTCAGTCATATTGTGATTGTTCCTGACCACCAACTCCATATATTCAAACTCATGTCAGTAAAACATAGCTAATAGATTTTTATGAAAGGTGGAATTCGAGACTAGACCAGTGGAAAACCGCCAAATATGGAGCCCATTCAGAACAAGTTTTAGATTTAAGCAGTCTTTAAAATAAAGGTTGCTGAGGCTGAGTTGTAGCTTCTTAATTTTTAGTAAATTATCAATTCTTTGTAGATTTGGAAAATAGCTCACAGTACTTACTGGTGTGTTGGAGTTAAAACTCGGATTCAAATTCAGCCATTCATTTATAGTGAACACTTCATTGCCGGCACCTAAATTCCTGGAATTCAAATTCAAGTGATTCAAGCCATCTTGTATATGCTGCAAAGAAGAATTAAGGTTCATTGATCACTCCCAGCCATAGCTAAGTTCCTGGCAATGTAACAGTTGTTGTGCGGAGTTCTGGTGTTTGCCTGCAGGGGCATGGACTTCCTGGTTACCTGGGTTACCAATCCGTAATGCCTGCACTGACTGTGCATGTTCAATTCTGTCTAATCTTTGTGAAATTCTCTCCATAAAACTATTTAACTCAGAGATGGTTATTGATGTTTTGAGAGAAAAAAAAGAGCGAGTCTCCCTCCTGAGTGTCCGAAGAGATAACTGCCACAAATACAAGAAACAACACCAACGATTGCAGAAAAAGCACACAGAAGGAGAAATGCTCAAATGAAACTGGGGTGAAAGACCTAATTCTAATGTAAGGAATGTTGGTGACAACTAAGAAGTTTTTTTAGACAAAGAGGAAGAATATCCAGCTTTGAGATGGTCAGAACGACTGAGAGAAATGAACAACAGGGAACCCCCCCCCCCTTGCGGGGAAGTTACCAGTGGAATCGGGGTCAAGGCAATTATTCTCACAACTTGAGAGGGAACATGAGGGGCAATTCGAGAAGCAACTCTCGGGGTCAGAGATAATTATAGGTCCATCTAATCAGCTGACTGTCCTAAAGAACAGCAAATGGGACTTTAAAGTGTTTAATTTTTTTTCAACTATTTTTGACACCCATGACTGTGATTTATTGGCAAGGGGGTTAACTTTTGTACCAGAGAAATGTTTTGATGTGGCAAACACTATTGTTGATTTAAAACATTTTGTAAAAGAATTGAATTTAAATGTTCTGTTTCAAAATGTTAAACATACAAGCAATCCCTTACATGTTTCCAGTACTTATAACTCCCCTATTCATCCTTCCTTACAGATGTTTGAGAAATAATGTGAAATAGACATTCGTAATTTAAGTTATGATAAGGTGGCGACAAATCTCACTAAGGATGAAAATGAAAGATTGAATAAATGAAAATGAATAACAACATAAGAATCATTAAAGCTGATAAAGGGGGTGGTATTGTCATCATGGACAGGGGTTCCTATATTGAGGAAATGAAGGAGGTTTTGAAGAGTACATCATATAGAAAGGTTTCCCTTAATGAAATAAAAGGAGCTTATAGGAAGATAAAAAACAAATTGAATAATTTATTCATTGATGGGAGTATCTCAACTGATGATTTTAACTACTTAAATTTATCCCACCCCAGAACACCAACCATTTTCAGACCCCCAAAATCCATAAAGATTTGGTTAATCCACCCATGAGGCCTATTGTAGATGCAAGAGGATCAATTACACAACCCCTAGCTAAATATTTAAATATCAAGTTAAAAAACACACTATCTGATGAATCTACCTTATGTAAGGACTCATGGGATTTCCTTGAAAGAATTAATAGACTTAAGTACTCAGACACTGGGGTATTCATTACAATTGATATCAAGGATTTGTATACTCTTATACCACACAATCTTGGAGTAGAATGGTTTTGTGAATATTTAGTGGATAAGGGAGTACCTCAAAATGTAATAAATGTATATGAAATTTTACTTGAAACAGTGTTAAAAATTATTTTATCTTGTTTGAAAATTATTTTTTCTTACAGATTGAGGGGGTGGCAATGGGCTCAGCCTATGGTGGTTTATTTGCGAACATAGTTATGTTACAGTGAGAGAAAAAATATTTGGGTGATTCACCTAATTATGTACACTGTAAAAGTTATGTTCATTTTTTGGATGACATTTTCATTTTCTGGGATGGACCTGCAAGCATTATTAATGAATTTTTGGAATACATAAATGGTTCTACAAAGTTTCTGAAATGCTCACATATTATCAGAGTGGATGAGATTGCATACTTAGATGTTAGGACATCCCATCTAAGAACTTCAAGGCTGAAATATTTAGGACACCAACATATTCCAACAATTTCCTACATTTTGACAGTTTACACCCATATAAACAGAAATAAGCTGTTGTGAAGGGTCAGTTTGTAAGGGCTGCACATATGTTGACATCATCCGAAGCATTTTTGAATGAATGTGGCCTGCTTAAGAGCATGTTTTCAAAGAGAGGATATCCTAGTTCATTAATTAATGAAGTTATCATAGCAGTAATCAACAAGAGAGAGACCTATACTTTCCCAAATGCAGGAGGGAAGAGTTTGTATTGGTAACCCTTTACCAACTGGATCAACTTCTATTACAAATTATGACATGGTAAATGTTAATAACTCTGAAGATGGTAATATGAGAGTGATGAATACTAATTTTAAAAGTGCTTTTATTGCATCTTTTAACAAATCAAGCAGAAGAATTGCGAATGTATTATGCAAAAATTGGGTAGTGGTCTCAAATAATAGAGATGTCAAGCAATGTGTGGGGGAAAGACCCAATATTGTATATCGGTGGGGTAGCTGTCTTAAAAATATTTTAGAAACAAGTTATAAAGGACCATGTATTGGTAGTATGAAAAAAATGTGGTTCTTGTAACTATTATGTTTTTGAAGGTTCCACCTTTAATATTAATAATGCAGAGGCAAAATTAAATAAGAGATGCACTTGTACTACAGAAAAGGTTGTTTATTGTGCCTTCTGTACATTATGTCCATGTTTCTATACCAAGAAAACTGAGAGTAAACTAAAAAATTGGATTTATGAGCACCTAAGAGATATAAAGATCAGAAAAGAGACTAATGCTTTAGCATAGCATTGAATGGAATTTCCCAACCATAGCTTTAAATTTCCCATAATTGAAGTATTAGAAGTAGGGATGAAAGGTGAGCTATGGACGCTCTTCCTTGAGAAGCAGCAAGCTTTGTGGCAGCTTAGAACAGATGCCACTCAATGGCCTGGCATAAATGATTCATTTTCTATCAGGTGCTTCCTAATACTGAAGGCACTAAGGAGATAAAGATAAAAATAGGATGCGTGTTTTTCATATTAATTTTAATACATGTTTTACTAGGAACTACCCTAGGACTGATATACATACATTTATACATATACATATAAGGTATTTCCCTTATTTTATTTATTTTACCCATCATTTTTAATAGTTTAATTCTATTTTTATGATAAATGAATTTGAGGTAATTTTATGAGTTGTAGCTTTTTGATGGTCTGTCATTTTAAGAAGAAAACTGGTAACATAAAAAGAATTGTGGTTTGCTCCATTTTGTTGTTATTGATTGGTTCCTACATTGGGAAGGGGTGTGTTTTATAAGTATAAATTAAATTTCTGAATGTTTTAATTTGTTCTTAAGTTTATGAATGAACAGTAATAAAAGCGTTTAATTTTATTGTGTTTTGTGGATTATTAAAGCAGTTTTGTTTGAGCATTTCTCCCTCTGTGTGCTTTTTCTACAATCATTGGTTTTGTTTCTTGTATTTGTGGCAGTTATAAAACAAAAGAAACCAAACAAACAAATAAGTAAATAAAATGACAACTGAATAGTTTTTTTATGCCATTTTCAAGTATGTAGTGCAATGCAAAATGCTTATTTTTGCCTTGTTTATACATCTGTTCTATAACTCTAATCCCAGAATGTATGTCTCCTAGTTATGGTTTTCTGTGTACTATGTTTTGCTTTCTGGTACAATATGAAGACTTAAGTCAAATGTAGTAGTTAGGCAGCTTTTAACTTATTTTGCCAGCAGTGCTGTCCATTACTTTTTCTTGTGCTACTCATTTTTTATTTTATTGTTTATTTTATAGGTGAACCAGTTAAAGTTGCAATGCACAAACTCTTCTTTTCAGTGACTTTGGAGCAGTGTCTGGTAAGTAAGTCACTCAGAGAGTCATACAATTTGCAGCCGAAACAGGATCAAACCCAAGAGTACTGGGTGAAGCTTGACTTAATCATTTCAACTAAACTGCTGTACTTATATTTCTTCCTCCATGTTTCCACGCTTTAAGAGATTATGTGTTGTAGTGGCCTCACTTGTGCTGCTATAAATAAGAATGTAAATATATATATATATATATATATATATATATATTATGTGTAAAGTCTCATGTTAGCTAAATAAAATATAGTACACTGGAGTTTTAGGGGACAATAAGTGGCAAAGCTTCTAAATACTGTTTAATGCTGACAGGGTGCACCTGTTAAGCAAGAGTGGACAGCATAGGTACTTCATACACATATTTTACAGCTAACTCTCCTGATAAATACCAGCTTATTCTCATTAATTTGTAGATCAAATCTGCCTTCCATTGCATAAGTGCAGCAAAATCTGCTAAAGTGACAATAAAAATTACTCTTGTGTACAACAAATGAGCAGTGTTTGTGCATTAACATTCCCAAAGGTTTCTGGGTATTTTCTGCTAAACGTTGTCCTCAGTTGATGTGTTTATATTTTTACTAGAATTTTGTCAAACCAGTATAAGTTAGTGTTGCACTACAATTAATAATACACATAGTTAATTGTGAAACAGTGTGCAGAACGTCAGTGACGCAAACTATTTTAGTCATCTCTTAAAATTTGAATGTAATTTTTGTGCTGAAAACTAAATTTGATTGATAAGTACACAATTTATTTCTGAGTTTGAGAGTTTTTCTTTTAATTGACTTCCTGAGTCTCTAAATCTGCTGTGGATCTGTAAAACTATTAATCTTAACAGGGTCCTCTGACTCCTATAATGCCACTGTAGTCATTTTTCTGCTATGAGTCCTAAACTCTTTAAGTAATGCTGGGGCTGAGTGATTCTAGAAAGTTTACTATGGACTCATTAGCTTTGATGTGTTACTTGACTCTGTTAATTTGGCTTTGCCACATGATTCAGTTAATCCTGTAAGGGCCTATTGATTCTAGAACTAATGCAAGGGGCCAATTGATTAATTTGCTGTGTTTCCCCTGAAGCTTTTAAATGTACTGCTCCCATGTCATATAATTCGATTCTCCCACGATCCTAATTTTGCTATGGGTTTTATGAATCCTGTAAATGTTCATGCAAGCAACAAATGCATTTAGTCTTGCTAATCCCACCCGCCCCCAATTTCCTTCTGTTCTGCTCTCTCATTGCCTTCTAACTTAGTAGTGTAGGGGGATTGGATTTCTGATTGTATGAATCCTGTCAAAAGCTTTGAAAATGTTAAATTTGCATGAGTGAGGACATTAGAACTATGTTAAACCACCCTTGATGTCTTTTCTCATGTCCTTGGATGCCCACGTATCCTGCTAAGGAAAGGAAATGAATAGATAATTCTATATGGCTGACACACTGAAGGAGCTTCTGTAGCTTTGCACTGCCCAACATAATCATTCATGCCACACAGTTGACATCTTCCTTCAGTTAGTCACAAAACAAGCCCTGTGCACAGTTAATAAATGATGCCAACCTCTCACTGACCTATGTGTCTGCAACACTGCAAGACTTCCACAAAGAATGTTGTGCCAGCAAAAACTCTCTGTCTGCTTCCTGTCCCCAGAGTGAGCAGGCTTAAACTGCTCTTCTACTCAGGATGCTAACTGAACTCAGTAAACTGCCAGCAAGGATTGACATTAAATAAAGTTATTCTTCTTACAGAATATACAGAAGAATTTATAAGTTTGCACTTACTATAGTTGAAACACCCTTACTGTCAACATCACATTGTCACACAAAAATAAAAAACAAATGTTGACATGCAACAATACACTCAGAGAGACAACCTCAGTACATGCAAGACTCAACAATGTTTTTTTTTCAGGGGGCAGGCCCCTTGCACTTCTGCACACCCCCTGCTAATTATATATACATACTATGAGACTGAAAAATCCCTGGGGATGAGGAATATTCCCTAAATCTGGTGAATGTCAATCTCACACATCTATTGACCTTGTGTTTTGTCAGCAAAACCGACGCTGACATTATGTGTATACATATATATATAGATATATATATATATATATATATATATATATATATATATATATAGATATATATATATATATATATATACACACACACACACACACACACACACACACACACACACACACACACACACCACAAAATAGAGAAGGCAAGAAATACGTTTTAAAGTGTCCTGTATGAAGAAAGGTATACAGTTCATGCGGTATGTGTCACGTGTGACATATGCAAAGATATGGCCAGTTTGCATATTGCACATCCTAAAAAATGAAGCCTTTTGCTGTGAATAAAGAAAAGTCAGAAAGCTTTAGTTTTGTGTCAAATTAGTGATATAAGAAGATGAAATAAGAGGGACTCATCCTGTATCTCTGAACTAGCTACATATGTATTCATTGACTAAACAAACACAGAGATCCCTTGAACTATTTAAGATGATCTATTTGTCTTATATTATGAGGTATGGAGTTCCAGCTTGCTGAGGCAATTTTGGAAAGGATCTTTTGCAGGTAGCTAGAGTATTAAGAGGCCTTTTCAAATGTAAGAGTAAAATAGCAGAAAGCTCTGGAACCAAGGCAGGATACAATGACCCAGCTTCAATGAAACACTTTAAAACACTAAAACACTTTAAAAACACAAGTAAACACTTTCATCAGTATGGCTTCTTCAGGCATAACACTACAATAGTAAAACCAGTCCTTTTTATACAGTTTAAAATCATATGACACAGCAATTAATTAAACATGTTTCTGCAATTCCCTTAAATAGGGTTTTAAAGATATAGAACCATTCAAGCCAGGATGAATGTGTTCTCTCAAATGTAACATCCACTGATATTCATTCATTACTGTAGCATGTACTATACTCCCACCTCTCAGGGACTCATGAATAATACTTAAAACTAAGAACTTAAAATCATGATTAGATCCTCTTTCTGCTTGATTCTTATAAAGTGCATTTGTGAGTATCTTCCTTTTAATTTAAGATATGTGGCTACTGATATGTTCCTTAAGTTTCTGATTTGTTTTGTCAACATAATATGCATTCCACTGGTCACAAGCTGCTAAATATACTACATTTTTAGATTCACAGTTGTCATATACATTTACTCTAAATTATTTTCCATGTAAGGGTTGTTTGAATGTCTTACGTGTATATATATTTGCAAAGCATGCATCAACCACATCTATAGTTGCCTTTTTAACCATCTTTATATCTAGAAAAGTTTGCGGTTGTTCTTTGTAACACAGGAGCTGTTTCAGATTGGCATTCCATATATGCCCAAAGCTGGGATGTGATAAAAAAATCACACTCCTCAGTTCTGGAATACCTGTAAGGATGTGCCAATGCCTACTTATAATCCCTTTAACTGCCTTAGTATTTTTATTAAAAGTTAAAAGACACCTAGGCTCATTACTGTTCTTATTTTTAATATTGCCCCCACCATTACTCACAAAAAAACAGTGGCTTTGCTGATTTGTGACATAACTGCTTGGTCTCCATAACAGCAAAATCAACATCACATGCTTTGTAACCTCTACATTTAAAACTGGATCCCATAGTGCCCAACTGGATATCCATATCCGAGTTCAGAGTGTTCATCCTAGTGACCTTCAACATCTAATTTCTATAATCTTCAACCTCTAATTTCTGACAATATTGTTGAACATATACTGTGGGTGCATACTACTATGGTGCAAATAGGAATCCCTTTTAACAGTTTTTTTTTTTATAAAGCATAGTGTAAATCATAAAATTCTCATTGATAAATATAGCAACATCCAGGGATTCTATCCTATTATTCCCAAAACATTTTTATATTTCCAAAAGGACACTGTTAGAGTGATACTCAAAAAAATGTTCAAAATTATGTTCATCTCCTCACTAAATTAAGAACAAGTCATCCACAAACCTATAATAAAAACAGTATTGCTTAAGAATGGATTCACTCCTGACAAGATAAATTCTTGCTCCAAAATATATATGACTCTATTTTCATAAGTGTTGGCAACAGGAGTACCTATTGCCACACCACCCACTAGCTTGTATAATTGTTGCTGAAACAAGAATATGTTATTTGTTAATACAAGTTCTAGCATGAAACAAAGAGTATTAACATAAGCCTTGGTATATTCGGTAAATTTGAGTAGGTACTTCTTAACAAGTTGGATGCTGATATCATTTGCTATAACTGTAAATAATGAATTGATGTCCAGTGTGGCAAAATGGCATTCCTTCAAATCAGTTGTTTATGACTACTCAAGTAACTGATGTAAAAAAAATCAGGCGTGTCTTTCAATATTGTACCTGTCTGCTCAAAGCCAACTCTCAGTTGTGCCTCTAGAAATTTAGATAGGTTCTGTGACCCACCCCCTAGCTGACACAATTGGTCTTAATGGTGGAACTTCTAATGACTTGTGTAACTTGGGGATGCTGCCTATGGAAGGCATTCCAGGGTTCTGTACTACATTAAAACAAAGAGTGAGAAGGTCACACTGAAAAAACAATCAGTAAAAACTAAATGAAAACTCCAGCCAAGCTAGAACTTTTAATGAGTGACCTCCCAAACCTCCTGTGACAGAGGCACGTGGGATATATGCAAATGACCCTTATGAACATCAGGTGTTTCAGCTATATGGCAATTCTGATTGCCCATGACTTTTACGTTTAAAGTCGTTTGAATGGACAATTTCAGGCCAATAAAGCCAAACCCACTAGCTATGGATATGCATATTTTGGCCTTGCTATGACCTCATCAGCATAGCGCAAGCAGAGTGTTTGACTAAGCATAAGAAACACAGGGTTGTTATACCCAGCTGATGTCCATTATCATTAGGGTGACTGCAAAATATCCCAACTAACAAATTAAAACAGTCAGTGTGACCTTCTCCCATTTTGTAGAGGTTACAAAGTATGTGATGTTGATTCTGCTGTAATGGAGACTAAGCAGTTATGTCATACATCAGCAAAGCCACTGATTTCTTGTATAATAGTGGGAGCAATAATAAAATCAAGAACAGTAATGACCCTAGGTGCCTTTTAACTTTTAATAAAAATACTAAGGCAGTTAAAGGGATTATAAGTAGGCACTGGTATATCCTTACAGATATTCCAGAGCTGAGGAGTGTGAATTCATCACATCCCAACTTAGGACATAAACAGCTTCTGTGTTACAAAGAACAACCGCAATTTTTTTTACATATGAAGATGGTTAAAAAGGCACCTATAGATGTGGTTGATGTGTGTTTTGCAAATATATTAATACGAGTAAGACATTCAAACATCCCTTACATGGAAAAGAATTTAGAGTAAATGTATATGTCAATTGTGAATCTAAAAATTTAGTATATTTAGCAATGTGCGACCAATGTAATGCTTATTACATATGTGTTTTTAAAGTGTTTAGTGTTTTAAAGTGTCTCATGAAAGCTGAGTCATTATATCCTGCCTCGGTTCCAATGTTTTCTTTTATTTTACACTTGGATTACCTGGAATTCCACCAGATTTATCATTGCCTGCTGTTGTTTCTACTGATGCCTTTTCAAATGCAGGTATTTTGAATTCCAGATTGAGTAGGAAACATTTTTGATATTTAATTTATTAAGCAGTGGGGAATAGTATCATTTGTGTAAAAGTTTGAATGTGAGTTTACTAAGGAGAACTGCAGCCCTGGCATCAGTAGGTAGCTATCTGCCTTCCCTTACTGTAGTAACATGGTATTTGTTTGTATCAGAAATATGAATAAGTGATTTGGTTTTTGCAGCTTGGAAGAATTTGATATTTTTGTGTAGAGTTAAGGACAAAAAATGGCAGATCTTATTCTGATCTAGGAAGCAATGCATTTTTGGCTATGGATCTTTTGGATTTTATAGTTAAGAAGTTAGAACATTTATAGGATATTTTGAGTTGTGATATCACTTTTTTTTTTTGAGTCAGTGTGTTTATGGAAGTTGAGCTGTTGGTCAAAGAAGAGGCCTAGTAATGTGTGGTAACCCTAACCTTGCCCCAACATATGCCACACCTTAAAATAAAATCTGAAACACTACTACAATTCTGACAAATTTAGTCTGAATGGTGTTATAGGGTTCTGGCTTGTAAATTGGTAAATAATTTTCTTTTCCTTTTTTGATGTATTGTTTTTGGTATTTGAGTTGTCCATGAAATATATAATCAGCATGTTGCGGTCAGTCTTTTGTCGTTGTCCTTTTATATAATGTTTACTACATTAACATTTTTCAATTTATAATGAACAGTGTGGGCTAAAAATCCGTGATTGTTTCAGGTAAAAATCAACAAGTCTAATCTCATTCAAAGGTCATGTAATCCTAATAAAAAAATTTCTTGATTATTCATTTCCTATTATGTCTGGTGAAGGTGCTATATTTTTAACAGTCCAATTCAGAGTTTAGATCTGACCTGCATGACCTTCTGTTCTGCCACACAATAGTTAGATACCTTTATCCTTCTGGTAATGTTTCTTACAGAGACTGCTTTATGTATGTTTGTTTTTATTTCAATTCTTAAGGATTAATGACATCACTACAATTCTGGTTAGGAAAATAAAACTTGTCCTTTAGCTCCAGAACTACATTAGTAGTCCTTTTCCATTTTACTGTCACCTCTGATTAAGGTCTTGTCAAATAAAATACTCATTTTGGCAGCAAAATATTTTCTGAGATTTAGTCTCAAAACTTCTGTAATTATTTAGCTCAAATAACCATTTATACCACTCAGTCCAGCAAACTGCAGGGTTGAAAATAATTTAATTGCTACCATTATCAGATTTTTATAACACTTTTAACGGTGTTATAGTCAAACAATGCACTTTTTGTTCAGTAGTTAAATTAAATGTTCTGTTTCTCTGAAATCTCAGAATGAACTTCAGCCACCAATGAATGAATTTAACTCACTAAAAATGAAAGTCTGAACAGCATGACAGACATTCATTTTATGAATAAAAATGACTGCTTTGCAAACTGAAGTAAATGCACATACAAATATACAGGTCTTGATTTATCAGTTTGTAAGATACAACTTCCACATTATTTATGTATTTATTTTTAATTCAGGCAGTGATGTGAGAATTAATGTACGTGACTAAAGCAAACTTATATCATAAATGCAAGGTACTAGCCAGGATTTATAGACAAGTTGTGTAGTGCGCAGTCCACAGTTTTGCCAGAATTTGCATTGTGCAGACAAGTGCATGCAAGCTCCAAGACATAGTCCTGTGTTCAGTGATTAATGTCCAATATATTGGAATCAAGATGAAATCATAATCAAAGCACTTATCTAAAAGCTTTTCAAAATGTCAATCTGTCTTATATACAATAGAAGGGATTCCCACAGTCTACCTACTCCGTGATAAAAATGGAGTTCCTTCACCTTGTTTTCTCAGAGTGTCATGACATAAATAAGAAGTTGTTTATAGTTCTCATTGAGTAATACCTATATTTTATCCTCAGTGCTGCTGCTAGAATCTTGTTTTTAAAGCATTTGTAGATCAAAATCAAATTCCCTCTCAATAAAATATAGACAATTGAAAGAGTTCAACATTCTTAATGGTTAGCTCTAAGTATTTGTTAAGTGAAATTATATTGCACTCTCTCAAATTTCTTTAACTGAGATTGGTTACATAGACAAAAGATGCACAATGTTCCATAACTGGTGTTATAACTGATTATAAAGCAACACTGTAGCCTCTCTAGTTGTGATACTTCACAAGATACCCTTCATTAACTTGTATGATTTCCATAATATATTACTTATATGTTTGCCAAAGTCCATGTTAGGGTCTGTAATATCCCCAAATCAGTAATGTCTTTACCTGCTGGGATTAACCATTATCCAGTACAAATGGGTAGTTGGGATTATTTTTACCAAAATGTATGACTACGTTTTACTGCATTAAACCTCATCCCATTAGAAATAGTCAATTCAAACACCGTGTCCAAAAAATTCTTGCAACCTTTTATGATTATTGATATTAGTAAACATAGCCCCAGTTGTGGTGTAATTGGTGAATTTACTCATACAAATCCATTGATAATTAGGGAATTTATAATAAATATATCAAGCAGAAGTGGCCCCAATCCAGAGGCCCATGGAACCCCAGATGTTAAAAACAACTTCCTCTGAAAGACAATTTCTAATATGTACCTATACAACTTCTCCACTTAAACAATTATCAGTCCAGTTGATTAGAAATGTATACATTTATAGGGACCTCATACCATCCAATATTGCAGCACCTGATGCAGTGTCAAGTGTCTTGGCACAGTTCAGATACACAATATCAGATTGCATATACTACATTTAAATAAAAATTAATCTGTTTGGTTTCAGAATAATGGCCTTCAATAAACTCATGTTGATGAATATCCATTGCTATCCTACCATTAGCTGGTAATGGTTTACAAAGGAGCTTTTGAAAGTATTTATAAAAATGCATGTTAAACTAATTGGTTTATAATTGTCAGGTGAGATGAGATTATTGCATTTCGGTATTGGCATCAAAGTTTCTTTATCAAATGAATATAACAGGAAATCAGTGATCTCCTCCTATATCATATCTTCAGTTTTAATAGGGCATTTGATGTTAGAGCAATTATTTGACATTTGCACAACCTAGGCAATATTCCGTGGACTTTCTAAAAACTTCCCAGCAAATATATTATCCAAGCTATCCAGATTAGCAGTAATAACATCTCCAACCTTACTATAATGCTTAAGTGTTTAAACAAAGCTTTGTTGTTACTCTTAGAAAACTTTCCTAGTTAAACTTTGAAAGCTGGGTTTTAACCCAGGCATAACATGATTTTTTTTCCATTACGGAACATACTCATAATTCTCCAGTAACGTGTCTTTCTATTCCTTAACTTTGTCAACTGTTTGTCTGCCACAATGGGACCCTTCCTGTCTGATTTATATGTTTACCCATCATCATCATCATCATCATCATCATCAACCACCTTCTTTTCCATTTTCCATGGGGTTGCGGTGTTGTCAACTGTCACCATCTCGCTCTCTATTTAGTGCCACTCTCCTGCCTTTTTTGACATTCATGCCTGACTATCGCAGGTCTTCTCTCACACAATCCATCCACCTCTTTGCTGGATGCCCTTGTTACATCTTGACTCCTTCCTGTCTGTCCGAAAACTTTTTCACCAGAATGTATTCTGCTTTTCAGCATATGTACCCAAATGGCCATAATCAGTTCTCTTTTACCTTTCCTGCAATTGGAGCTACGTTGACTTCTGCTCATATGTCCTCCTTTCTTTGTCTGACCTACAGTGTGTATTCTGCCACCCGTCTCAGGCACTGAATCTCCATTATCTCAAGGTTCATCAAGTGCTCTGCCTTTACCGTTCAGGTTTCTGTACCATAAGTTCTATTAGTTACAGCACTGTTTTGTTCACCTTACTTTTCAGTTTCTTTGGCATTCTTCTGTCATATACTATACCTGACACTTTGTGCCATTTGACTGCAGCCCCTCTGATTCTAGCTTTGACCTTCTCATTCAGACTTCCCCTCTCCTCCCCTATTCTTCCCATGTACTTGAAGCTGTTAACCTGTTCCACTATTTTCCCTTCTAACTCAATTTTTAGCTTCTTCTCACCTCCAGCATTTGCTGTCATTACAACTGTCTTATCTGTACTCATTTTCATCCCATGTGCCTTCAGTTTTGCATTCCATTCCCCTATACATTGCTAAAGTTCTTGCTCAGACTCTGTCTGTAATGCTACATCATCAGCATACAGCAACATTGTTAATCTGTCCCTTCCATCATGTATGCTAATGTAGTCCATCACCAGTAAGAACAGTAGGAGGCTCAGAGCTGAACCCTGGTGCACATCGACTCCAACTGGGAACCCCTAAGTGAAAGTCATTGGTTCCTTGTACATTGCCTGCACTAATTTTGCCAATGTTTCTGGAAGTTTGA
Organism: Protopterus annectens; assembly: GCF_019279795.1. Classification (NCBI taxonomy): domain Eukaryota; kingdom Metazoa; phylum Chordata; order Ceratodontiformes; family Protopteridae; genus Protopterus; species Protopterus annectens. The sequence goes on from NC_056739.1 coordinate 1,967,027,471, forward strand.
ACACTGCAAGACTGCAAAAATTAGCTTTCTTGGGACCTTGGCATATGCTATGTCCAATATTTTCAACCAATGGTGTCTATTTCTCAACTTGATTATTAATATAATTATATTATATTTCCCAGCATACCTTAATATCCTTATTCTCCATCTCTATCCCCACTTCCAAAATTTTATATTGTACTTGATAAGAACAAAATCAGACTGATAAAAATTTCTGTGCTGGCTGACTTCCTGGGAACTCTTAGCAATTTTGCATTTAAGTTCCCAATGGGCACATAATTGGTCAGAGTTACCCAGTTCCAATTCTGTTGTGTAGTCGATTACTTCCAAGGAATATTTCACACAAACAATTCTGAGCTCCAGTATGGTGAACCTAAATATACATAAAAAGAAATATGCAAGTGACTTTATAATGATATAGAATTTAAATGGGACGTAAGATTGAGAACTTAATATTAAAATGAAGGCAAGGTGAACAGAGTTATAATTCATAGATATCAATAAAGGAAATTGTTCAGCTATGTACCACTGAATATGAAATCGCAATACAAACCAAAGATTTTTTTTCATTGCATTTAGCAAGAATCCTCACAATCAAATCATCCACTGCAAAGCAATACACTGTAGTCTTTCCACATTTGGTTCCTGCCAGTCTCCACTTGGTGTTATCCATTGTCAATGTAAATGTTACTGACTGCAGCTGACTTTTCACATATCAAGAGGTTTTTATATCACTTTAGAGTGAATCAGAAGATTGCATGTATTTTGAGTGGCATGTTTTCTCCATACATGTATGTATAATGCTTTCCATACTGGCTACAATGACCTTTCAGAAACAAGCTGAGGACACATTGAATATTTCATAGGCTGCACCTCTAGAATCATTCAATAAGTTCCTTGATATAATACTTTTATATGTGGAGTATCACATTTGGTTTCCTACAGTGCCATGGAGAGGGCTAATAACATGCATGCCTTCTATGACATTACCCACCTCATTGCAGACATGTGGCAATAAAGGCCCACCTGGCCTGTAATAATAAAGGTTTAAGAACAAGAAGTACTACAATTCTATTAATTGCCAGGTAATATGTGGCAACATGTGTGGATAATAACCAAGTTGTCTGCACTGCACCCTGGTAGTTTCATTATTCACATGTATGGCACATATGTCAACTATATCATTGCTTCTTCCATACAAAAAAATTCACAGAACTATCTATCTGGACATTGTAGGTACTGTACTAATGTGAAACCTTGTAGCTACATATCCAGTAGGTCAATAAATAGTAACCACCCCACATGTACATGCTCTGTTGAAGGTGGCACTGGATACTTGTTGGAGCTTTGCTTTATAACACACATATGGACCTACAGAATTTGATAAAACTCAAATATAACACTGAATAATTACCAGTCTACAACTTTGCTGTGCATGCATTCACTCTGAGCAAAGCATGCATCTAATGCTTTAGCAATTCTGGAGGGGGAGCTCCAGAAGAATCATACCACAATCCACAGGTTATTCTAAGCATGCTGCATACTCCTTACTATGGTTGTAAAGAAACAAGTGTTGCAGCCTCAGGATACCCTTACAATTGGTACAACACACACACACACACACACACACACACACACACACACACACACACACACACACACACACACAAACACACACACACACACACACACAAATATTTCAACCATGGGCATTAATGCCGTTCTAGCTTGCCCATATAACCAAAATACTTGTTTCCATAATAAGTGTCCAGGCTGTTCTTAAAAATATCTAAATTAGTATTTGCTTTAATGTAATTTGGTAGGCTGTTCCATTCAACAGCTACTGCCAGAGAACCAATTAGTACACTTCTCATTCCTATAGAATCTTCTACATAGGTTGTGTAATGATTCTCTAGTACTTTTTGATAACCCCAAACATTCCCAGAGGTATTTGTCTCCTAATGCCCTATATACATGAATAAGATCTCCTCTTAGATATCTGTAAGAGACACTGTACAAGTTCAGATATTTTAGTCTTTCATATTAACTTAAAGTTTCACATCCTTGGATGCCCTTGGTATATTTACACTGTACTCTTTCCAGGTTACTTGCGCTTGTTTTCTTATAGGGTTTCCATATTGTTGTTCCATACTCAAATTTGGGTCTACTGTAACTAACAAACAATAACTTCACAATTTTTCATTTCCTAGACTTTATAAATCTTTTTATACAACTTATAGGTTCATAGGTTCATACTAGGCTATCTGCCCTAGAGCATTTATAAGCCTAGCCAGAGTGTGTTTGGCTTTCGCCACCCATTTTAAATTAATTTTGCTATGCCCTTTTTCAAGGTTAGTATACTGTGCCTCTGTCTAACAGTGACACAGAAGTGATACCCGGGGTAAACCTACGATCTCCCATCCACTCATCAAGATTCCTCTTGAAGAGAGTCAATGAGGGACTCTGCCTAACCTGGACTGGGATTTTATTCCAGAGTGAAGGGAGCCTCTGGGTTATGAATCTGTCCCTCCAGCATGTTCTATTTATTTCAGTGCTGAGGTTCAAGTATCTCGAGCACGTAGCTTGATGGGATTTGGATTTCCTGAGGTGAAGGATGTCCATTAATTCCGGGTTGGACATGGCTTTATACGTCAGGCACAGATCGCATCTGAGCAGGTGGTATGCCACTGAGTAGAGTTGAAGTTTCTTTAACTGGGCAGCATATGGCATCTGTTTGAGCCCTTTGATCCTCTTGGTGAGGTACTTTTGGGGTCTTTCCAGTTGCTGCAGGTGTCTGGTAAGGTACATCCCAAAAGGGGCATTGTACTCAATTATGGGCCTGATGAGGGATGAGTAAAGAGGCACAATGACCTCCGCTGATCTAGATGTGAATCCCTTCATGATTAGGCGGGCTATATAAAATGTTTTTCTAACCAATGTGGCCACGTGGTTGTCAAATGAGAGATTGCTATCAACTTGGGTCCCCAGGTCCCTAATTACTTCTTCTGTACTTAATGGATTACCACCTATGTGGTAATTTGTGGGCACTTTGTTTTTGCCAAAGGGGATGACTATACACTTTTTGGTGTTTAGCTTGAGGCCATGGCTCTGGCACCAGTTGTCTGTTTCTATGAGGCCCTTTTGGAGGATGCTTGTGTCAGCTGGGGAGTCAATTATGGCGCCCAGTTTGCAGTCATCTGCGAACTTGGTCAGCCACAGTCCTTCCGTGTTGGCCTGTACCTCCGAGAAATATATACCGAACAAGAGAGATCCCAGGACTGAGCCTTGTGGGATGCCACTTGTAACTGGTTTGAAGTCTAACATGGCTCCAGCAATTCTAACCATGTGGGATTTGTCCTTGAGCCAGTTTGCAACCCATCTAGTGACATAGGGGTTTATATTTAAGATGGTGAACTTATCTATAATGCCCATGTGGGGTATTGTATCGAAGGCTTTTGTGAGGTCCAGGTAGGCTGTGTGGACCACCTTCCCCTCGTCAAAGGCCTTGGTGACTGTTTCAAAGAAATCAATCAGGTTTAAGAGGCAGGATCTCCCCTTAACAAAGCCGAACTGGGTAGGATCCAGTGTTTGTAGGTCCCCAATATCTTTATTTATGAGGTCCATGATGATCCTTTCCATAGCTTTGCAGACCAAGCTAGTCAGGCTTATGGGGCGATAGTTTCCAGGATCCATTGACGTGCCACCTTTGTGGAGAGGGACCACTGTTACTGTACGCCACTCTTTGGGTACATATCCTGTAGTAAGGCTGAGATTGAACAGTAGTTTTATGTTTGAGTTTAGCTCTTCTTGGAGTTCATGTAGGACGCAGCCTGGGACACCATCTGGTCCCATTGATGCTGTGTTTTTTGCTTTGGAGAGGGCGGCTCTTACCTGAGCATCTGAGATGTCAGGGGGGCAGCACTCTGCTGAGATAGATATTTGACCTTTTGGTGGGGAGGGAGAAGTTTGCTGAACCTGTCAGCTAGGATGTTGGCAATGTCTGTGGGTTCAGTGTATTTTTTGTCATTTTGGACTAATTCTGAGCATATCTGGGAATTCCCACCCAGGTTCCTAACATAACTAAAGAAAGCCTTGTGATTATCCTTAGTGTCCTGTGCAATTTCTCTCTCGAAGCTGGCCTTAGACAATTTTATGAGTGCCCGTAGTTTTTTGCTAATACTGATCAGAGATGCCTTCCCTTTTTGGGATTTTGCTCTATCATGTAGTAGCTTCCTCCTTCTATTGTATAGTTTGTTTATGGCTGGGGTCCACCAGACAGGATGTCTGCCTTTGGAGGATTGGGTCTTGGTTTTATGTGGGATTGCATGATCCATGCATTCCTGAAGGTGTTCATAGAATGCGTTTATAAAGGATTCTGCGGTCTGGGCCGTATTTTCCATAGGCCCAGGGGCTTTGAAGATTCCACCTCGGTTTTGTGGAGTGTGAAATTTTCTTTAGAGAAGTTCTTCATTGTGGTTTTCTGGGAAGGGGTTGGGGTCGTGATGTGAATATCCAGTGAGATTAGTTTATGGTCTGATCTTACCAGTGAGGGATACACTTCTGGTCTGGAGCATAGAGTCCCCATGTTGGTGATGATCAGGTCCAGTATGTTTTCCCCTCTTGTGGGAGTGGTAACAAGTTGTTCCATAGCATTTGAGTTTATAAATTCTAGGAACCTTTGGGCTAGGGTGTTGGAGCTAGAGTAATGCTCCCAGTCTATGTTTGGGTAGTTGAAGTCACCCAATATAATGGTGTTTGGAGAGACCTTCATATTTTCCAGTGTTCTCAGGAAGGCCAAGTTGGGTTCCTGGGTTTGGGAGGGTGGTCTGTAGCAGGCTATAAACTGGAAGGCAGTTTTACCCACTGTTAGTTGCACATGGATAGTCTCTGATGCTTCGTGCTGTGCCACCAACCTGGAGGTGTGGGTATCTTTGACGAATATTGATACTCCTCCTCCTTTTGTGGTTCGGTCCAAGTTTTGGGGCCGAAAAGCATGGTATGAGGTATAACCTGGTAGTGCTGGAGTGCTCTTGGGAGCCTTGAACCAGGTTTCTGTTACTGCACAGATATCAATGTTCTCCATGCTAAGGAGAGTTTCAAGTGCATGCATCTTGAGGTTTAGACTTCTGGCATTGAGTAGCATTACTCTTGGGGGTAGCAATAGCCTTTGCCAATATCCAAAAGCCCAGGGGTGACAGGTGCAAGCCGTCCCTAGCGAAGCATTGTGGCTTGTCGAGCATGTCATCCCAGGCTGACAGGCATTGGATCCCCTTTGAATGACACCAATACTTAAGCCAATTATTGAAATTGATCATTTTATTGTGGCATCATTCTTGGTGAGGGTAAGATGCTACTCAAGGTCAGGGTCATACTGGCCTGGGCTACATGCTCAGAGAGCTCCTCTATGTCTCTTTTCATGTAGTTCAGGGAGGTACGTCTCAGGTCATTCACACAAGCATGGACAATGACTGAGTCATATTTGTACTTGCCTTGGAGTGACCTGAGTGCTTGTGTTATGTGGCGTATCCTAGCACCGACAGGCAGCTCACCGTGACCTTCTCCTTGTTCAGCCTGGTGAGCGGGACGTCAGTGTATCTGACGATAGAGTCACCTATTACAAGTGTATCAGGTGTGTTGTTTAGCCTTAAGGGCTGTGACTGTTCGGCACACTGGCTTTGTGAGCTATGTGTTGCACGTGTTTTGTTTTGGGGTAGCGGTTGCTTGGGTGTCTGCTTTGGAGGTCTCTGCTGCTTAGGCAGATTTTTATTTAGAGCCTCCGAGTATGTTTTTGTGTGTTTATGTGTTTGGTTTGCTGTCGTGGTAGGTCTATGTGAGACTGGAATTGTAGTGAGTGTGGTTTCCTTCTCCTCCTGACTGGTTACGCCAGTACTGAATTGAGAGAGCTTAGCCTCCAGTTTGGCTATATGGTTGCATCTCTCACATGTGTTGGAATTTGTTGGGAGGAGGAGAGGGTTGTCTGTGTACATGAGGCAGTTGTAACATTGCCTCAAGATTCCCAGATTCACCAGCTGGACCGGAGAGGAGACTGACAACTGACCTTTGGACATGCTAGAATAGAATTGGGAATTCCTTTATAATTGAAAAAAATGGCCAATGGGGAACAAGGTACTCAAGGGGAGTCTGTGAGGGTGTAGTGCCTTTAATTTTTTAGTGCTGACTTGGTGAACAAGTGCCAGGTAACTTAAATGCAATGTGTTACAGGTAACTTAAATGCAAAAACGACAAACATTAACTTTCTTTCAAGTGAAACAAGGAAATAAGTACAGTAAGCAATGCAGATATCACTAGGGATCCACAGAAGTGCTGAAAAGCCACGTTTTATGTAGAATTAGCATTTCAGGGAAATAACAAGCAAACAAACAACAAGCATACAAACAAAACAAGATTCAGCAGGCCTGGATCTAGTCTATGCTACAGCAAACAAAGTGTACCAATTTCAGTAAGAAACAATTCAAATATGCAGGCACTATAAGCCTTTAACCAGAAATTCCCAGCTCAGAAGGGCAGAGTCCAGCCTCTCCTCCCACAAGAGTGCAGACCACGAACCTTCTTAATGTAAAATAACTTGCCTGAAGCTGAAGTGCTTAAACCAGAACTAATACACTTTTAGAATAACAGACACTGAGCCCTCAATCAGCAGTTCCCAACTTAGAAGGATGTAAGCTACCTGTCCTGCCACCACAGTGCAGGCCACAAACCTTCCTAATGTAAAACAACTGGTGTGAAGCCCAAGTGCTTAATCCAAAAGACTTAGAATGATAGCTACACTTTAATCAAGTTACTACCAAGCAGTAATAAATACAACTGAATAATTTAAAGAATGTCTGGATTAGTGCTCAAGTTATACAAACAAAGCTAGATTCAGCAGGCCTGGATCTAGTCTATGCTACAGCAAACAAGGTGTACCAATTTCAGTAAGAAGCAATTCAAATATGCAGGCACTATAAGCCTTTAACCAGAAATTCCCAGCTCAGAAGGGCAGAGTCCAGCCTCTCCTCCCACAAGAGTGCAGACCACGAATCCTCTTAATGTAAAATAACTGGCCTAAAGCCCAAGTGCTTAAACCAGAATTAATACACTTTTAGAATAACACACACTGAGCCCTCAATCAGCAGTTCCCAACTTAGAAGGATGTAAGCTACCTGCTCTGCCACTACAGTGCAGACCACAAACCTTCTTAATGTAAAACAACTGGTCTGAAGCCCAAGTGCTTAAACTAAAAGGCTTAGAATGAGTTACACCAGCAGTAATAAATACAATTGAGTACTTTTAAGATGACGCAAAAGCAAAATAAAGTAGGAAGAAACACAAATACAGTAAAAACAGATAATTTTTTTTTTTTTTTGTAAGTGGAAATAGAGAAAGGAGAGAGAGAAAGAAGTAGCAGAAACTAAGCTGATTGGCCTTCTCAAATGTTCTCCCTATACTGGATAGAATGAGGTAATGACACTAGACTGGGAGGAGGGTCCCAGATCAAATTTACACTAGGGGCGGACAACTGCAAAGCCACCAACTATAAAAACACTATACCAACAAGGAGGGAGGGTGGGAAACAAACTGCAGAAATGTTTCTCACAGCTGAAAAGCAGCAGTGATCCTTTAAATGAAAGTTTTAAACAGCTAAAGGAGCCACTAGAAAAAAGAGTTTGAGTTCTCTAACTATAAACTATCATTAACCAATTGGTTGATATGATTAGAAAAACTCAAAGCTGGATCTTAAATGAGTCTACAGTTCCAATCATTGTGTGCTGTACTTAATACTCACCTTTCAGTTTATGTCTCCCAAATCTCATAAGCTTAGTTTTTTTTATATATTTATCAGCATAGTATTCTCCTGTGCCCAAATGGTCAATTTAGTCATGTTATTTTGCAGACATTCCTTATGTGTAACACCTGTAATATATTTACCCAATTTTGGGTCATCTGCATATAGACTGTAGAACACCTGAGATGAAAATGTTAGGTCTAAAAGATACAATCTAAACAAGTAAGGGCCTAGGACAGAGCCCTGTGGGACACTCTGACTGTAACCAAGGATTAAACCTGTCCAGTTGCTGTATGATACTTGGCATGTCCTATTTGTAAGCCATGCAACTAGCCATCTTATCAAGAGTACATTGATACCTAGTTGTTCTAATTTATTGATCAGTGTTTTGTGTATGACCCTGTCAAATGCTGAAGTTAAAGCTATATAAATTACATCATAACACAATTTTTCATTCATAGCTGTTATTATATTGTTATAGAACATCATGTCCAAGTGGTAATAGATCTATTTCAACATATGCATGCTGATATATGGTTTCAAGTCCCAACCTATCCAATTCTGACAATAACTTATCCAATATTACCTTCTCCATTATTTTTCTACAACATGAAAGTAGACTTAAGGGTCTGTATGTCTCTGGGGTTGTCTTCTCTTAAAGACAGGTTTAATAAGTGCATGTCTCCAATCTTGAGGAATCTCCCCATATTTATATGCCCTAGTGAATAATAGATATAATGGTACTGTAAGTTCTTGCTGAAGTGTACTTAGGTCATTGTTACTAATTCTGTCTCCTCCCTGTACTTTGTTTGGATCCAGTTTGCATAGTTCTTTTTCAATATAATCCAATAATTCCAGTATATGGGGTTACCTGGATGTCACTAGGCAACTTATCACCCCTTTTATGGAGCCAAACATATTTGCACAAGATTTTATAAATATATCTATAATCTGTTGAGTCTAAGAATAAATTTTAGAATCTGCACACAGTTTATCAATTTGTGTGTCTTTACTCCTTCCACAACTTATGTATCTATAAAAAGGTTTCCTATTATGCTCAATATTTTTATATAAATTTTCTTCAAATTTTTTCTTGATCTTGTCTTACACTATGTTTAATCTGTTTGTCCAGCTTGTTTATTTCAGTTTTCAAAGTTGTAGTTTAACCTCTCTTCCATTTCTTATATTTTTTGTATCTTACCTTAATCAGATATCTTGTTCTTATGGAAATATATCCCTCTGACATTGTATACCTAGATCCTGATATTAAACATTTTTTTTTATTTTCTACACTCAAACAATTTCTCTTTCAAAACTTTCCACATTCCATCTGCAGTTTTTCCACTGATCACTTTACTCCAGTTAGTTTTACAAAGTGACTGTTTTGCTTCCATATAATCTGCAATTAACCTTCTGTGCATAGGTTTAGATTTCAGTTTGGCAGAATCATCTAGCAACAAATTAACCTTTATAACCCCATGATCACTGCACATCAACTGTGGTAAAATATGACTTGAAGTAACAGTAATTTCTTTAGGAACACAAACAATGTCTAGTATGTTCTGTCCCATGGTAAGTTTTTTAACAATCTGAAGCAATTGTTGTTCTTGGATATACATTGTGAATAATGTCCTTACTAATGTTGTTGAATCAATATTATTCCAGTTTGTTTCTGGTAAATTTAAGTCCCCAGCTAATATTATTCTTTCATCATATGTTTCATGCAAGAAGCATACATACACAGACACACACACTCAGACACATACACTCAGACACACACACACACACACACACACACACACACACACACACACACACACACACACACACACACACACACACACACACACACACACACACACACACACACACACACACACACACAATACCATCATCCAAAGGTAGTATGATTGTACAACAATGACAGTCAGCTTCTCAATCACCCCTCAGACAGTGAAATGGACCGTACATGACAAGCGAGGCAAAGTGCAACATCTAATCCAGATATATACTCCCTGATAAGCACACAGTGATAGTAAAGTGCTACATAGATCAAACATAATACATCCAGTGCACATGTCAGCTTATACTGGTCAGTGTATGGTCAAGCCATATTGCACATCAGACACTTCGTCATTTACCACACTGTAGGGAGCAAGAAGGGGAAGCTTTTCATCATCATATCCACAGGGGTCAGGGACACAAACACTGTCAACACGCACACATTGGTTACTTAAGGCATAATATTGGAGTCTGAGACAGGGATCTTGATGAAGCAGGTACTTCATGTTATATAAGATTTTCTCATGCAATGAGGTAGAGGATCCCACTATGCAACCATGACCTGATATGGTGGCAGGGGTACTGAGGTGATGGGCATTTTGTGTCATAGAGAATTTCCTCCTGCAGTGTGCTTAGGGTGCTATTAAATGACCACAATCTTTGGTCACTATGCTGGCTTGTTGCACTGGAACTTGTAGTTCCCCAGAAATTAATAGTGTCTGACTGTGGGGCCATGATCTGGATATGGTCTTAACATGAGAGGTCCTGCCAACACAGAGAGAGAAAAAGAGAGAGAGAGTCATGGCCTACCATGATGGGAGGCAAATTCAGCACATGTCCAGATGTAGGTAAGAGCTGTTAATTGCATAATGGCACTGGTGAATATGGTGATGGTAATGCTAGAAATCTTTTGCAATGAGTTGTGATCAATGATGCACTGTGAACTACCAGACATCCCATGAGACTAATCATTGCCATGCTCCAGGTCTTCATATCCTCATGAATGCTACATAAAACTGGAATGGTACCTGTGATGGACTTGGCTGCATCTGATTGTGTCTGTATGATACTGCAGCACATTTGCTGATTGATACTAAGAGTGACACATGATGGTGTTGGACATGATGCAGATGTGCATATTCCTGGTGCCAGCCCTTAGTAGTGTTAATTCCAAAAAAAAAAGTGCATGTTTAGACTACTGTGTGTCTCTTAAGACTGCCTATAGATTCAAATAATTCTTCCTAGTGATACTACCAAAAATTTCAACTTACCTTCCCAAATTTGCATGATGTACCTCAGAACATGAAGTCACACCTGATGACCTATTTAAGTTTATACTTGTTTGCACAGCACACAGACAAATTAGTCTTGGATACAGGAATGTTTATGAATTGCTATATTTTGCTACTGTGCGTCAGAGGCATCCGACACAGCCTATTACCTATGCCCACCTGTAGCAACTCATGGCCTTCAGCTCATCTTGGAAACCTACATGGATACACACATACTGCTATTTTATGAATAGCTAGCTGCCCTGCAGAAATCATGTTAAAGTGTGATTCTCAGGAACCGCCTTGTTCATCATGAAAGTTATACTATTTTAAACCAGATCTGATTTATAATATGAAATATAGTATTTGCTTGTATCTGACTAAGAATGGCTGTATGGTACGTGAAGAAAACAAAGGTTAGTTTGCTTTTATTTTTTGTATTTATATATTTTAAATACTGTAGTTTGTTTTCTTTACCTTGTGTTTTACCTGCATTCTGCTTTAACAGCATATTAAAACTTCAAAAGAGACCACAGCTCTCTCTCTCTTCTGAGTCAGGCAGAATTTTTTTTCCGGCCCTCCCACCCAGTCATAGTTGTCTTGTTAAATACCACTGTCTTTCTAGTTGCCTGCCTCTTATGTTAATCTGACCATATATCTCATTTCCTCTCTACTTTCAGTGGCTTGTGTGAGTAATCACTAAATCAAAACGGCCTCCCCTTCAACTATTTAAATTTATTGGCCATCCTACTGTATTCCATAGTACCAGAATACAAAAGTGACCATCCCTTTCAACCCATCTTGCTGTTTTAAAAATAGTAACTCTCCACTAAACCTTAACTTTTTAAACAGGTAAAACTTAAGTTACCTACTTTCACATCTACCTTCTCTAGTGCACACTGCAGTGTGCATTTTTTTTCATCTTACTTTTAAGCAACACTTTGACCAGCACTTTCTCTAATACCTGCTGGAAAGCACTAGGAAGCCTTAAACTGATACAAGCACTCAACTCTCCTTGTTAATAAGGAGAAATTAATAGTAGGCACTAAACAGCCTATAATTGCAAAGTACCTTGCTAAGGTAAGGGAAAACAGCTCCTGTACTTTACAAAAAAAAAAGCATCAAACCAGGCATGTCCAAGGGTCAGCTTCCGGTAATTTCTCCTGTCCACCTGGTGAATCTGGACATACTGGGGCAATGCAGCAATTGCCTCATGTACACAGACAACCCTCTCCTCCTACCACCCAACACTACAACCTGTGAGAGATGCACTTACATGGCCAAAATGGAAGCAAAGCTCTCTCCACCCAAGATTGTGCTAGACAGTCAAGAGGAGAAGGTTAACACCCACACTAAACCTCAAGCAACACATACCCCTTCTAAACCCACACCACCAACACCCACATATAGCAACACTAAATCCACATATGCAGAGGCCCTTAACTGTAACCTGCCGAAGCAACAAAGACCCCTGAAGCTGAAACGTGAACAAACACCAATCACAACCAAAGTGTCACATAGTTCAAAACATCTGTGTGCCACCCAGCAACAGCCCCTAAGGCAAGACAATGTACCTAACACTTTAGTCATAGGTGACTCTATAGTCCAGCACACTGATGTCCCTCTCACCAGGTTGAACAAGGAGAAAATTACAGTCAGCTGCCTGTCGGGTGCCAGGATCCGCCACATAATGCATGCACTCAAGTCACTCCACAACAAGTACAAATATGACTCTGTCATTGTCCATGTTGGAGTGAATGACTTGAGACATACCTCCCTGGACTACATGAAAAGAGACATGGAAGAGCTCTCGGATCATGTGGCCCAGGCAGGTATGACCCTAGCCCTGAGTAGCATCCTGCCTTCACCCAGAATGATACCACAATATAAGGACAAAATGATTGACTTCAACAATTGGCTAAGCTTCTGGTGTCATTCAAAGGGGATCCAGTATCTGTCTGCCTGGGATGACATGATTGACAGACCACGATGCTTTGCCAGAGATGGTCTGCACCTGTCGCCTCTGGGATTCAGGTTACTGGCTAAGGCTCTTGCCACCCCTATAGTGCCTTTTTTAGGCAAAGTTCAAAGAACAAAACCACCACCGTAACAGGTACAAGCATGCAAAATCTGAAGGTAATGCTACTCAATGCTAGAAGTCTAAACCTCAAAATGCACTCTCTCGAGGCACTCCTAAAAATGGAGAACATCGATATCTGTGCAGTAACTGAGACCTGGTTCAAGGCTCCAGAGAGCACCCCTGCAATACCAGGCTACAACTCTTACCACACTTTTCGGCCACCAAAGCAGGACTGAAACAGTAAAGGTGGAGGAGTGTCAATATTCACCAAGGATATTCACACCACCAGGCTAGTTGCCCAACACAATGCGTCTGAAATTCTTCAGGTGCAACTAACACTAGGTAAGACTGCAATCCAAATTGTAGCTTGCTACAGACCCCCTACCATACCCCAAGATTCTCACTACACCTTTCTAAACATACTGGAAAATATTAAGATAGAACCAAACACCCTAATACTGGGTGATTTTAACTACCCTGCCATTAACTGGGAAAGCTACTCATGTACCAACACTTTTGCCCAACGGTTCTTGGAATTCATAAATTCCAACGCCCTGGATCAACTAATCCATAGTCCCACCAGGGGCTCCAATATCCTAGACCTGGTCATTACCAACATGGGAAATTGATGCTCCACACCTATGGTCACCCCCTTGTTAGTCATGTCTGGCCATAAGCTAATCACCCTTAACATCCACATCCCACCCCCACCCCCCCAGTAAGGAAACCTCCATAAAAAACTTCTCCAAAGCCAACTTCATGCTACTCAAGTCAGAAGTGACAAACTTCATGACACCCATGCAGATGGGAGCTGAAAGTTCAACTGCTGAATCCTACACTAAGGCACTGTACGAGCACATCCACTCATGCATAAATCGTGCCATCCCAAATAGAACCAAGATGCTCTCATCCAAAAAAAGAAGCCAATCTGGTGGTCCCCTGCCATAAACAAACTTTACAACAAAAGGAAGAAACTGTTGCAGAAAAGAGGAAAATCCCAGGATGCAAAAAACTTCCTTACCAGCCTCAGTAAGAAACTGAGATCCCTCATAAAATCCTCCAAAGCTAGTTACGAAAATAAAATTGCCAAAGATTCCAAAGACAACAACAAGGCATTCTATAACTATGTCAAGAATCTAAATGGCAATGCTCAGATCTGTTCTGAGCTAAAACAGAATGGCATTAAATATACTGATCCCAAGGATATTGCCAATATCCTGGCAGATCGATTCAGTGCCAACTTCACCTCCCTCTCACCCCCTAAATGGTCCATCTCAATACCGGAAGATTACCAAATTCCGGTAATAATGGCCACACAGGTAAAGAACGCACTCTCCAAAGCTAAGAATACAGCATCCATGGGACCAGATGACATCCTGGGCTGTGTACTACATGAACTACAATATAAACTGGCACCTCACCTAAGTGTCATGTTTAATCATAGCCTCACCTCAGGTTTCATGCCCACTGAGTGGCGTACAGCTACAGTTATCCCACTCCACAAGGGGGGGGGGTCCACCTTGGATCCTGGAAACTACCGTCTCATCAGTTTGACAAGCCTTATCTGCAAGGCCATGGAGTGTATTATCATGGAACTTATAAACAAAGACATTGGCAACCTTCAAACACTGGACCCCACCCAGTTTGGGTTTGTGAAGGGCCGATCTTGTCTCCTGAACTTGATTGACTTCTTTGAATCAGTCTCCAGAGCCATGGACAAGGGTAAAGTGGTCCACACAGCCTATCTAGACCTTGCCAAGGCCTTTGACACCATCCCCCACTCTGGAATCATAGATAAACATACTAAGCTGGGCATTAATCCCTACATCACCCAATGGGTTGCTAACTGGCTTACTGATAAAACCCACTCTGTAAAAGTAGCCGACTCCAAATCCAGCCCCAGACAAGTGACAAGTGGAGTACCTCAGGGTTCAGTCCTGGGACCGCTCTTGTTTGGCATCTATTTCTCTGAAGTACAGGCCAACACTAAGGGACTCTGGATAACAAAGTTTGCAGATGACTGCAAACTGGGAGCCATTATTGAATCCCCAAATGATGTGGATACTCTACAAAAGGGCCTTACAGAAACAGATGCTTGGTGCCAGAGCCATGGGCTCAAGCTCAGTGCCAATAAATGTATAGTTATCCCCTTTGGGAAAAAACATATATCCGTGAATTACCATATAGGTGGCAGTACACTAAACACCGAAAGTTTGATAAGAGACTTAGGGACACAGGTGGACAGTGGTCTCACCTTCAATAACCACATCACCACAACAGTCAGGAAATCCTTCTATGTGGCACACCTCATCACTAAGGGCTTTTCATCCAGAAAAAAGGAGGTCATTGTCCCACTGTACTCATCCCTCATTAGACCCATTATAGAATACAATGCCCCGTTTGGTATGTACCTCTCAAGACATCTGCAACAACTGGAAAGGCCACAGAAATACCTCACTAAAAGAATCACAGGCCTAAAGCAGATGCCCTATGCTGACCGCCTTAAAAAACTCCAGCTATGCTCTGTTGCATATCGTCTACTCAGAGGTGATCTTTGCTTAACATACAAGGCCATGTCAAACCCAGAGCTGTTGGACATGCTACACTTAAAGAAATCCCAATCCCTCAGAGCCACATGCTCCAGGGATCTAAACCTTGTCATCACAATAAACAAAACATGCTGGAGGGTTCCTGACACAGAGACTCCCCAGACTCTGGAATAGATTGCCCATACATGTCAAGCAGAGTGCCTCTTTGGTCCTCTTCAAAAGGAACCTTGACGATTGGATGGGAGAAAGGAAATTCACCCCGGGGATCACGTCAGTTGCCCTGCTAGACAGGGGTCCAGGGAAGTAAATAGTGTGGGAAGAAATAGCCAGGGAATTGTTATGGCTAGGCTTGTATAGGCCCTATGGCTGATAGCCTAGTACAAACCTATGAACCTATGAACCTAAGATGATGCTTATTAAACTTCCTGGCCATTTCACAGAGTGCCTATGAGACCTCTGTCATGGAGTGTCTAAAATTCAGATGCCTGGCATGACCTGGTTGAGAGATGTCCTCAGCTTTCAGCTTTTGCCACCCCCAGGGTAATGGAACAGTACAGACATCAATTTGATGAGCTATGACATAAAACCCCTGATTAACTTCATGCATGGAAGTCAGACGTTAGTTAGTAAGGAATGCTTAAATAATACTATAAGTATTTTTTCCTTCTTTTTATATTCTTTTCTTTTATCCTGTTATAGGTTTGGATTGTTGTTGCTACTGGCAAGTAATTGTCAAGCTCATCCTAGCAATTAGGAGAGTTTTCCATGCTAGACATAAGGAGGTGGTGACATTGCAGGTAGTATGGCGCTGCAGATTGTTTGGGTTTCTTCAGACACTGTCCTCAGTGGGACCATGCTGCACCACGTCATGGTGACTGCACAGTAATTAGTACATCCTCATGTGCCAGATTCACTATGTATCATACCAGACATGCAGGGGACACACCCACTTACCTGATGCTTGTCATACAGCTAATGGGAAATGCATACGGGAGTATATGCATTGTTTTGTCACTTCACTTTACAGTTATCATGGTACTGTTATGCCATTTCTTCTTTTGGCATTAGCAGAAAGTGACACCAACTACATTGCCTTCTGCAGGTGGCAGAAGCTTTTATCTAGCTGTGGTGAGCTCCCACACCAAGGTTAGCATATTTTAGTTTAATTACAATATCATGCCTGAATTACCCAAGATAAGCCTGACGTTCTCACTGTAACTGAAACTTGACTTAAACCTAGCATAAACAACTCCGAAGTTATACCTCCTGGCTTTAATACCATCTATAATGACCATATAAAGAGGAAAGGTTTTGGTATTGCTTTATTATTTTCCAAGACCTACCACGTTTCCCCTTACAGCAAACCAATTCCAAAACTCAGTTCAGCAGAGTTTCTTAAAATAAACAATCACAAACAAGCATGTATTACTGTCCTTTACATCCCTCCTGGGGACAATACAGCTATACTGGAAGATATCCTACATTGGATATCTATAACATTTTCACAAGAAAAAATACTACTAGGTGATGCGAATGTCAATTGTTGGGACATAAACTCTAACTCCCCTACATTTAGCATGAACTTATATGGATTCACATAACTAATTAATAGCCCCACACATTATAGCAAGACATCAAATTTCAAATTAGACTGGATCCTAGTATCAGACCCTTGTAAATACTCCACCACAGGTACAATGTCTGACTGTCTCAGTGATCATCTCCAAATCTATATGAACAGACATCTCACACATCCAGTTAAACAGCATATTTATAAAACAGCAAGCAACCTTTCCAAGTTTAACCCAGGAATGTTCATTACTACACTATCCTGTATTAACAGTTATTTCCTAAAAATCCTCCCTTAGATAATGTTGTAATTTAATTCAATGCAACTTTTATAAATATCTGAAACAGTCTTGCACCTCCTAGAAGGAAGAGACTAAAAACAAATGATGCAATTTGACTATCCAAAAAGAGTAGAATACTAATGCAGGATACAGAAAATGCATGGAAGGAATGACAAAAATATAAAATACCACAATATCTTGAAACTTCAGAATGCTTTACAATTGTACTAAAAATCAAATAAATGAAGACAAAAAGCTATACTCTAATAACTTTCAGAACACAACCCAAATAAAGTTTGGGCATCCATTAAAGAAATCTTACATCTCAGAAAAAAATTCAGCCCAAACCTCTCTCCTGATAATTCACCCCTCGAAACTGCAATACAGTTCAAATAAATTTGATAGATAGTATGGCATCTCTAACAAAGGATTTTTCAACATCTAATCCCAATCCTGCCCAACAGCCACAGATCACTGCATCTACTTTTATTTTAAAACGTTTCAACATCCTATATAAAACTACTCTTAAACAAACTTAAACTATGCTCTTCTTTACCTGATGACCTGCCAAATGAGCACCTAAAAATAGCAGCCATTAGCATTGCCTATCCTGTCTCAATCCTTATAAATAGCTCAATCCAGAAATCCCATGTTCCTTCTCTCTGGAAAAAGTCACACATTACCCCACTGCATGAAGGAGTAAATTCAACAGAGATTAATAACTTTAGACCTGTAGCAATCGTATCTCCCCTCACCAAAATACTTGAAAAATGTATTCAATTGCTAGACTATCTCCTGCAGTAATAATGCCTGTCCCCTACACAACATGGCTTCCATCCTTCCCACAGTACTAGCACTGCTCTTCTAACCTATATAGATACTGTCAGTAAAGCTAGAAATGATGGCAAATGAGCCTGTTCCTTATTTCTAGACGTGTCTAAAGCCTTTGACACAGTTTGTCACAGCAAACTTCTACTCCAAATGTCCTCACTAGGTCTCTCTCTCAGCCCATGTTTCTGTGGTTCAAAACCTACCTATCCTATATGTATTGTAAGTAAAATAGCACTCCATGATCTCTCCTTATTTTCCAGTTACCACTTGAGTACCACAAGGCTATATCCTTGGGCCCCTCCTCTTTAACATTTTTACCAATGGCCATTATACAGTCACACAACAGGCCACCCAAATGCAATACTCAGATGATTGTTGAGTCTTGTTTTGATTTTATCTGCTCTATTTTCTGAAAAAAAAAAAAAAATAAATAAATATATATATATATATATATATATATATATATATATATATTTACTTATTTCCCACCTTCTGAACTAGTATAGTCCAGTTTTCAGGTTATTGCTAAATCCAGGGCTGTGTTACAAGTTTCTGTGTTGCCCATACCTTACTTGGATAGAGGGATGTTTCTCTGTTCACCTGTGAGAGAGGGGAGCTTTGAGCAGCCTATCTGTCCCTGGAGGAGTGGTTTCAGCCCAGTAGTTTATTGGCCATTTTGGGCTAATTTCTATCTCTTTCACTCCCCTGCTATAAAAAAATGCATTTGCGCGGTTTTGCTCGCCGGGCAGCGCCGGTTAGCTAGGGTTAAACTATTCCCAGTTCCACATAGTCTACTCTTCAATTTTTCCCTTGGAACTAGACAAACCTTCAACTTTAGCACTCAAACCATTCAATTCACAGCCAAGCACTTGCTAAAAATTCATAGCAAGAGCTAATTAACCCTAGCACTAGACCCCCCTATACTGTCCAGAAGGACAAGGCTCTCTATTCATCCTCACCAGCCAATCAGAAAAACAGCTTACTCTAACTATTCAGGCATATCCAAAGGGCAGTTTCCGGTGTACTCTCCAGTCCAACTGGTGAAGCTGGGCATTTTGAGGCAATGTCACAACTGCGTCATGTACACAGACAACCCTCTCCTCCTACCACCAAACACTAATATATGCGAGATATGCAATTATACAGCTGAACTGGAGGCAAAGTTCTCTCAACTCAAGACTGGAACTGACAGTCAAGAGGAGAAGGGTAATACTTGCAACACACCACCAGTCTCACATAGACCTAATAAACCAACACCGGCAAATAACACACATAAATACATGAAAACATACTTGGAGGCTCTAAATAAAAATCTGCAAAAGCAACAGAGACCTCCAAAGCAGACCTCCAAGCAACCTCCACACCCCATCACCAACCATGGAATACATACTTCACATAATCAGTTTGCCATGCAATCACAGCCCTTAAGACAAAATAACATACCCAACACGCTAGTAATAGGCGACTCTATTGTCAGGCACACTGATGTCCCACTAACTAGGCTGGACAAAGAGAAGGTTACAGTTAGCTGCCTGTCGGGCGCCAGGATCCGCCACATAACACAAGCCCTCAGGTTACTCCAGAACAAGTACAAATACGACTCTGTCATTGTCCATGTTGGTGTGAATGGCCTGAGATGTACCTCCCTGGACTACATGAAAAGAGACATGGAAGAGCTCTCTGATCATGTAGCCCAGGCCGGAATGACCCTGACCCTAAGTAGCATCCTGTCCTCACCAAGAATGATGCCACAGTATAAAGAAAAAATTATTAATTTCAACAATTGGCTAAGTTTCTGGTGTCATTCAAAGGGGATCCAGTATCTGTCCACCTGGGATGACATGCTCGACAAGCCACGTTGCTTTGCAAGAGATGGCTTGCACTTGTCACTCTTAGGCTTTTGAATACTGGCCAAGGCTCTTGCCACCCCCATAGTACCTTTTTTAGGTAAGGTTCAAAAGACAAACCTACCACAGTAAATAGCACAAGTAACCAAAAACTGAGGGTAATGCTACTCAATGCCAGAAGTCTAAACCTCAAAATGCACGCACTCGAGGCACTTCTCAGTATGGAGAACATCAACATCTGTGCAGTAACAGAAACCTGGTTTAAGGCTTCTGAGAGCACCCCAGCACTACCAGGCTATAACTCATACCATACCTTTCATCCACAGAACCAGGACCAAAACACAAAAGGTGGGGGTGTATCCATATTCATCAATGATACCCACACCGCCAGGTTAGTGGCACAGCACAATGCATCAGAGATCATCCATGTGCAACTAACAACGGGCAAAACTGCAATCTAAATTGTAGCTTGCTACAGATCACCCACCATGACCCTTGACCCCCATTCCGCATTTGTGGAGACACTGGGAAATATGAAAGTCCTACCAAACACCCTAATACTGGGTGATTTCAATTACCCAAACATAAACTGGGAGAACTACTCAAGTACTAACTCCCTTGCCCAACACTTCCTAGAATTTATAAACTCAAATGCCCTGGATCAACTGGTCAACACCCCCACCAGCCAGTTGGCAACCCATCTCATGACATAGGTGGTAGTCCCCTAAATACAGAAAATGTAATAAGGGATCTGGGGACCCAAGTAGATAGTAATCTCTCCTTTGATAATCATATTGCCAAGGTGGTTAGAAAATCCTGCTATGTGGCCTACCTCATCACAAAAGGGTTTGCATCTAGAACAAAAGAGGTTACTGTGCCTCTCTACTCATCACTCATTAGACCCATCATAGACTACAATGCTCCATTTGGGATGTACCTTACAAGACATCTGCAACAGCTGGAAAGACCACAAAAGTACCTCACCAAGAGGATTACTGGCCTCTAACAGATGCCCTATGCAGCCCGACTCAAGAAACTCCAGCTGTACTCGGTTGCATACCGCTTACTCAGAGGTGATCTCTGCCTGACATACAAGGCCATGTCCAACCCTAAATTGATGAACATGCTCCACCTAAAAAAAAACAAATCCCAGAGAGCCACATGCTCTGGAGATATAAACCTCACCACAATGATAAATAGGATGTGCTGGAGGGATCGATTTCTGTCCAAGAGACTCCCCATGCTTTGAAACAGGATTCCAATATACATCAGGCAGAGCCCCTCACTAAAACTCTTCAAGAGAAACCTTGACGGGTGGATGGGAGACAGACAATTTACCCCAGGGATCACTGCAGTGGCTCTGCTGGACACAGGTGCAAGGAACTAATGGCTCTGCTGGACAGAGGCGCAGGGAATTAATCTAAGGGGGTGGCGAAAGCCAACACATTCTGGCTAGGCTTATAAATGCCCTTGGGCAGATAGCCTAGTACTTACTTATGAACCGATGAACCTATGATTCCACTCTCATTTGCACATCTAACTACATGGTACACCTCCAAAAAATTACGCAGGAAGCTTTAACAGCCACTGAAACATGGATTCATAACTCACAAATCATGCTCAATCCTAAAAAGATCAAACTACTACTTTTGTTTCCAAATCCCAAAATTTAAAGTCCTCTCTCTTGATAATACAACCATTCAAGTCACTTCACATAGCAAATTTTTTTTTTTTTTTAAATATTTTTATTCATTTCCAAAAACAAGAAAACATGAATGCAGGTTATTTATGACAATTAAATATTTACAAATTATTTAAAAAGGTAGGCTAAAACCTCTAAACAGATATCAAACATTAAAACCAAAATAAAGTATTTACAAGGGTGTCTATTTATGACATATAATTGATTTTCTATACAATTGTTTCCTGATTATAATCTGCTGCAGTCATTATTCTCCAGTATTTCAGTTACTTTTTGCCATGCTACATATAATAATGTAGTTCTTTCAGTTCTTCCTTTAATAGTGTTCATTTCCAATTGTGATACTGCTGACACCATATTCATGAATTGCTTAAACATTGGAGAAGCTTTGGATTTCCAGTTTGATGTAATGTTCTTCCTTGCAATAGCTAGGAGAGTCCATAAGATTACATATTTTGTACTTGGCACACAGTCGGGTACAGGTGCATTAAACAAAATAATAGATTTGGAAATCTGGAATTTATCATTGAATACCATTTGCAGAAAATAATTTATTTTATTCCAATATGGTTTAATCAAATGGCATTCATAGAACATATGTTGCCAGTCTGCTTTTATTGATAAATCACATCTCCAGCAGCCAATATTTTTCTGAAACATAAGTTCCATTTTATGAGGGGTTACATAAGATCTTTGTATGAATTGCCATGTAAAAAGTCTCCAATGTAATGAAAGTGATGTCTGCTTTGGAGAGAGAAGAATTAGTTTTTTATCTCTGTCATTTGGCACATGTCCATTAACTGATCTATAATAATTCCATATTTTGTCATTATTATGCATTTTTATTTTGTTGTTTGTTTCATAAATAGATGATAAGTATCCCTTTCCAGTAATAGGTAGATTCGTTAGTAATATTATATGTTCTATAAGGTTAGGAACATTTTGTCTTATTGATGGTTGCATTGTTTCTTGTTTGCTTAATATATACTGTCCTAATTCTTGTACATACAAAAAAAAACAAAAAAAAAAAAAACAAAAAAAAATCTCTTGTTTTCCCGCCTTACTGAACTAGAGTAGTCCAGTTTCAGAGTTGCTGATCCCTGGGCTTTGTTTTTAGTTCCTGTTACTGATCCATTGCCTTATTAGGAAGGAGGAAAGTTTCTTTGCTTACCAGTGGGAGTGGGAAGCACTGAGCAGCCTTTTTGTCCGAATTGGTGAAGTTTCAGCCAGAAACTAGTAGTCTATTGGTCGTTTTGGGCCAATTCCTAGCTCCTTTCAGCCCCCTGCTATAAAACACGCTAAACGCGCGTTTTCCAGCTTGTACCAACTCAGCACAGATCCTCGTGGTGGCCTGCAGAGTGATCCAAGCAGCAGAGAGCTAAAAGAGTGACTTTCTACCAGATATAAGTATTTTTTGTGGCTTTCCCACTGTTATTAAGCAAGCAACTGCATTTCGCCTGTTTTACTGCTACGTTAAGTGATTTCTGCATTTTACACTGTTTATTGCACTTTAAGTTACTAATTGTTACAAATTGTTTCTGTAGGCTACACACTAAAGTGCACTAGCTGATTTACAGCATTTATAGCATTTACTGTCTGTTTTTTTCCTTGTCTCTGTAAAAAAAAAAAAAAAACAAAAAAAATCTCTTGTTTTCCCGCCTTACTGAACTAGAGTAGTCCAGTTTCAGAGTTGCTGATCCCTGGGCTTTGTTTTTAGTTCCTGTTACTGATCCATTGCCTTATTAGGAAGGAGGGAAGTTTCTTTGCTTACCAGTGGGAGTGGGAAGCAATGAGCAGCCTTTTTGCCCGATTTGGTGAAGTTTCAGCCAGAAACTAGTAGTCCATTGGTCATTTTGGGCCAATTCCTAGCTCCTTTCAGCCCCCTGCTATAAAACACGCTAAACGCGTGTTTTCCAGCTTGTACCAACTCAGCACAGATCCTCGTGGTGGCCTGCAGAGTGATCCAAGCAGCAGAGAGCTAAAAGAGTGACTTTCTACCAGATATAAGTATTTTTTGTGGCTTTCCCACTGTTATTAAGCAAGCAACTGCATTTCGCCTGTTTTACTGCTACGTTAAGTGATTTCTGCATTTTACACTGTTTATTGCACTTTAAGTTACTAATTGTTGCAAATTGTTTCTGTAAGCTACACACTAAAGTGTGCTAGCCGATTTACAGCATTTATAGCATTTACTGTCTGTTTTTTTCCTTGTCTCTGTAAAAAAACAAAAAAAGTCTCTTGTTTTCCCACCTTACTGAACTAGAGTAGTCCAGTTTCAGAGTTGCTGATCCCTGGGCTTTGTTTTTAGTTCCTGTTACTGATCCATTGCCTTATTAGGAAGGAGGGAAGTTTCTTTGCTTACCAGTGGGAGTGGGAAGCACTGAGCGGCCTTTTTGTCCGATTTGGTGAAGTTTCAGCCAGAAACTAGTAGTCCATTGGTCGTTTGGGCCAATTCCTAGCTCCCTTCAGCCCCTGCTATAAAACACGCTAAACGACGTTAGCTGATTTAGCATGAGTTGCCACTGTTGCACACAAGAGCAGTGGCGATTAAACAAGGTTAAACTATTCGGCCATCTAAATTCCACTCTTCAAATTTTCCCTTAGAACTACCTTCCTCGAGCTGTACTGCTGATCTAACCAGCATATCCTATAACTGAAAAGTTCATCTCTACTTGATTCCCAAGTAGACTATTCTCTATCTGTAAAGCCTAGCACTTACTCCTACAGTACTTGCACCTTGATAAAGCACTCTTATTATAGATAGTACCCCACCAGCCTAAAACCCACTTCCCCAGGAGTCCTTTGAAAGTCTCTTTATCTACTACTTCTAGTATGTCGAGGGATCAGTTGCTAGTGTCCTCTCCAGCTCAACTGGTGAACCTGGGAATACTGAGGCAATGTTACAATTGCCTCATGTACACAGACAATCCTCTCCTTCTCCCACTAAACACAAATACATGCGAGAGATGCAACTATACGGCCAAACTGGAGGCTGAGCTCTCTCAACATAGGACTGGCAAGACCAGACAGGAGGAGAAGGTAACCACACACAATACATACCCAGTCACACATGGTACCATCACAACTTCAAATCATACACATACTCACACAAAGACATACTCGGAGGCTCTGATCAAAAATTTACCAAAACAGCAGAGGCCACCAAAGCAGACACCCAAACAACTACCACCTCACGACCCAACACATGCAACACATAGACCACACAGTCAGAGTGTCAAACAGTCACAGCCCTTAAGGCCAAACAAAATGCCAGACACACTTGTCATTGGTGATTCCATAGTCAGACACACTGACGTCCCGCTCACCAGACTGAGTAAGGAGAAGGTCACAGTAAGCTGCCTGTCGGGCGCTAGAATCCGCCACATAACGCAAGCACTCAGGTCTCTCAACAGCAGGTACAATTCGACTCAGTCATTGTCCACGCTGGTGTCAACGACCTGAGACGCACCTCCTTGGACTACATGAAAAGGGACATCGAGGAGCTCTCTGATTATGTAGCCCAGGCAGGTATGACCCTGACCTTGAGCAGTATCCTACCTTCACCTAGAATGATGCCACAATACAGTGATAAGATGATCAGCTTTAATAATTGGCTTAAATTCTGGTGTCATTCAAAGGGGATCAATGTCTGTCTGCCTGGGATGACATGCTGGACAAGCCACGCTGCTCGCAAGGGACGGCTTGCACCTGTCACCCCTGGGCTTCTGGATATTGGCAAAGGCTCTTGCCACCCCATAGTGCCTTTTTAGGCAAGGCTCAAATTCTAAACCTACCACCCTAGAACACCAAAAGGAAAAAAATAAGGGTAATGCTGCTCAATGCCAGAAGTCTCAATCTCAAGATGCACGCACTTGAGGCCCTTCTCAATATGGAGAACATCGATGTCTGTGCTGTGACAGAAACCTGGTTCAAGGCTCCTGAGAGCACCCCAGCACTAACAGGTTTCACCTCATATCATGCGTTCGGCCCCAAAATCCGGACAACACCAAGAAAGGAGGGGGTGTCCATATTCATAAAGGACACCCACACCTCAAGGTTGGTGGCAACGACGATGCATCGGAGACCATCCAGGTGCAATTAACCATAGGCAAGACTGCTCTGCAATTTGTAGCATGTTACAGGCCACCCTCTCAAACTCAGGAACCTCACATGGCCTTCCTGAAAACATTGGAGGCTATAAATGTATCTCCAAACACCATCATACTAGGTGACTTCAACTACCCTAATATAGACTGGGAACACTACTCAAGCCCAAACACTCTAACCCAAAGATTCCTGGAGTTCATAAACTCAAATGCCATGGAACAATTAGTCACCATCCCCACAAGAGGAGAAAACATACTTGATCTCATCATCACGAACATGGGATCAAAATGTTCAACACCGGAAGTATACCCCTCACTGGTGAGATCAGATCATAAACTAATCTCGCTGGAGGTCCTCATCCCGCCCCCACCTGAAACAAAAAAGACCACAGTGAAAAACTTCTCAAAAGCCGATTTCACACTTCTAAAAACTAGTGTGGTCTCCTTTAAGGCTCCCTGAGCCAGTGGTAAACATTACTCAAACCGCTGAATCACTTACAAATGCCTTCTACCAGCACCTACAGGACTGCATGGATCAGGCAATCCCAAACAAAACTAAGACTCTCTGTACCAAAGGCAAGCGTCCAGTATGGTGGACCCCAGCCATAAACAAGCTCTACAACAAAAGGAGGAAGCTACTACAAGATAGCGCAAAATCCTTGAAAGGTAAGACACCTTTGATCATTATAAGTAAAAAACTAAGAGCTCTCATAAAATCATCCAAGGCAAATTTTGAGAGAAAAATCGCCAAGGACTCTAAAGACAATCATAAGGCCTTCTTTAGCTATGTTAGAAACCTAGGAGGAAACTCCCAGATATGCTCAGAATTAGTTCAAAATGATGTGAAAATTACTGAACCTACACACATTGCCAACATACTGGCTGACAGGTTCAGTGCAAACTTCTCCCCCCCCCAAAAGGAGAGATATCTATTCCAGAGGATTGTAGCCCCAAACATCTCCAACATCCAGGTGAGAACTGCCCTCACTAAGGCAAAAAACACAGCATCCATGGGACCGGATGGTGTCCCCGGCTGTGTGCTTCACGAACTCAACGAGGAATTAAACCCACAGTTAGGACAGCTGTTTAATCTTAGCCTCACCTCAGGATACGTACCCAAGGAGTGGCGCACGGCGACTGTGGTCCCACTTCATAAGGGCGGTGCCTCCACAGACCCTGGAAATTACCGCCCCATTAGCTTGACAAGCCTTATCTGCAAAGCCATGGAGAGGATCATAATGGAACTCATAAATAAAGACATAGGGAAGTTGCAGACTTTGGCTTTGTCAAAGGCAGATCCTGCCTCTTAAACTTGGTTGACTTTTTCGAGACAGTCACCAAGGCCATTGATGAGGGAAAGGCAGTCCATACAGCCTACCTCAACCTGGCAAAGGCCTTCGACACAATACCCCACTCAGGTATCATCGAAAAACTCATCAGCTTGAATGTAAACCCATACATCACAAGATGGGTTGCAAACTGGCTAAGTGACAGAACCCACAGGGTCAGAGTTGCTGGAGCCATGTCAGACTCAAAGCCTGTCACAAGTGGTGTCCCACAGGGCTCAGTCCTGGGTCCACTCTTGTTCAGCATCTACTTTTCTGAAGTACAAGCAAACACAGGAGGGTTATGGCTGACAAAGTTTGCAGATGACTGCAAACTGGGCGCCATAATCGAAAACACATCTGACACAGATATCCTCCAGAAGGGCCTCACAGAAATGGATAACTGGTGCCAGAGCCATGGCCTGAAGTTAAACGCCAAAATGCATAGTCATACCCTTCGGGAAAAACAAGGTTACCCCTAGCTACCATATAGGTGGCAATCCACTGAGCACAGAAAAAGTCATCAGGGATCTGGGGACCCAGGTTGACAGTAGCCTATCATTTGACACTCATGTTGCTAAAGTAGTTAGGAAA
This sequence comes from Protopterus annectens, assembly GCF_019279795.1. NCBI lineage: Eukaryota > Metazoa > Chordata > Ceratodontiformes > Protopteridae > Protopterus > Protopterus annectens. The sequence goes on from NC_056739.1 coordinate 1,967,055,194, forward strand.
ACCTTCTATATCGCCCACCTGATCATGAAGGGATTCACATCTAGATCAAGGGAGGTCATCGTCCCCCTGTACTCATCACTCATTAGACCTACGATTGAGTACAATGCCCCGTTCGGAATATATCTGACCAGACACCTGCTGCAGCTTGAAAGGCCCCAAAAGTTCCTCACCAAAAGGATAAAGGGTCTCAAAATATGTCTTATGCTGCCCGACTGAAAGAACTCCAGCTCTATTCAGTCTCATACCGCTTGCTCAGAGGTGACCTGTGCCTGACATATAAGGCCATGTCAAACCCAGATTTGATGAATATACTTCACCTCAAAAAATCTAGATCCCTCAGAACCACAAGGGCGGGAGACTTAAACCTTGACACGGTTATAAATAGAACGTGCTGGAGGGACAGATTCATCACCCAGAGACTCCCTATGCTGTGGAACAAAATCCCGGTACATGTGAGGCAGAGCACCTCGCTGGCCTTGTTCAAGAGGAATCTTGACCAATGGATGGGAGATCGCAGATATACCCCAGGGATTACTTCAGTGTCACTGCTTGACAGAGGCACAGCAAAATGATAGGCATAGTTTTTATTCAAACTAAAGGGGTGGTGAAAGCCACATAACTATGGGCTAGGCTTGTGAATGCCCTTGGGCAGATAGCCTAGTATGAACCTATGAACCTATGAACCTATGAACCTATGTAACCACGAACTATCTTCCATATTTAATTTCTGTTTAATCTGGTCTATTGTCAGATATTTTCCAGAGTTTAGCAATTGATGCCAATATATTAATCCCTTTTCTTTAAGCATGTTGACTACTTCCATATTAAATGTTATTATATTACCTTTTGTGTACGCTACTGGATATAAAAGAAATGACCATGCTTTAATATCAGGATTGCTATTAATAAGACTTTGGAAAATTTTTAATGTATAAGTAATGTATTTGGAACTTATATTTTTATTCTTATGTATCATCATATATTCCTTCATCAGCCATAGAAAATTGTTTGGTATGAAATCTGTATACTTATTTGCTACTACAAATCCTGATTTTAACCAGATACTCTCATGAACTAGCATCCATTTTGATGTATATTTTGTATTTAGCCATAATGATATTGTTTTAATAATGGATGAATGCAAATATATTTCTATGTCTGGTAAACCTTTGCCACCTATATCCCAATCATCTAGATGATACTTCATAGCTATCCTTGGTTTTTTTTGGATACCATAGGAATCTTACCATTAAATCATTTAATTGTTTTAGGTGTGATTTAGCTGGTAGCAAAGAACAAGCTTGTATGACATAAAGAATTTTTGGAAATATGATCATTTTAATTATATAAAGCCTTTCTTCCATTGAAAAGAAGAATTTATTCCATCTTTGTATTAGATTTTTAATATTATTTAAGGTCTCTTTATAATTTGTTTCAATTGTAGTATCTAGGTTGTTAGCTATTATAATTCCCAAGTATTTAATTATATTATCGGTAGAGATATATTTATGGTATTTTTTATTTAGATATTTTTTATTAGTATTTATAAGCAATACATTTGTTTTGTTCTCATTAAATTTAAGACTTGAAAAGTTTTGAAAGTTTTGAATTGAGTACCATAATGCTTTTAAACTGCTATTATTATTTTTTAAGTTAATTAAAATATCATCAGCAAAAAGTTGAATTTTAAGCTCTAGGCTGTTATCTAGTTGTATTCCTTCAATATTTTTATCCATACATATATTATTTGCTAAGGGTTCAATGACTAGCACAAACAATAATGGAAAAAGAGGGCAGCCTTGTTTTGTGCCCTTAGTTATTTTAATAGATTTAGACAGACAAGATCCCAGTTTTATATAAGCCAATGATTTTTCATATAATGATTTTATTAACAAAGTGAAGTTGTTTGAGAAGTCATATTCTTCTAAAACTAACCACAGATAATCCCAGTTCACTGAATCAAATGCGCTATTTATGTCTAAGCTAATAACATTCATTTTGTTTTCTGTGACATTTATATAATCAATTAAGGAAAGAATTATTTTAATGTTGTCATAAGTGTTCCTATCTTTTATAAAACCTGTTTTATCCTCCTCTATCAAAAGTGGTAGTAATTGTTTTATTCGAGCAGCATGTATTGCCATAAAAATTTTATAATCTATATTAAGAAGTGAAATGGGTCTGTATGATGAGCATTCACTGGGATCTTTATTTTGTTTCAGAATTGATTATATTAATGTGTACTTCCACGAAGGAGGAATGTCTTTACCATTTTAACTGATGTAAAGACATTCAATAACAACAGCAAAGTCTCATTTGATAGTAATTTAAACATTTCTGGGGTAATATTATCTATACCTGGAGCTTTGTTTAATTTTAGCTTATTTACTTCAGCTTTAAGTTCTGTCATTGTTATTTGTTTATCTATTAGTTGTACCTGCTCCTCTAATAACCTAACTTTAACATTGTTTTTGAGAAAACCTTTCAATACTGAATGTGTTTCTGTTTTTTCATTTTGATTATTAAGTTTATGAAAAAATAGCCTAAAAGCTTCTAGTATTCCTTCTAAATTAGATACTTTCTTTTTGGTTTCTATATTATGTATTTCCTTGATTTGATTTGTTTTAATAATCTTTTTAGTCCTATTTGCTATTCTTCGTTGGTTTTTAGGGTTCATTGAATAGTAACACAGTTTAATTTTTTCTAAGTTGATCATTGTTTTGTGGTGTAGCGTCTCTGAGTATTTTTTATTAGTATCTTCTAGTTCTTTTATTAAGTTGGTGTTTCGAAATTATTAAGGGTGATCATGGTTGATAATCTTACATTCGACTTGCATATACAAAATTGCATAAGAAAAACTCATCAAAAACTATGAATGTTTTACAGAGCCAAAAACTTTCTCACCGACACAACTTAAACTACACTTGCCACTACGTATCTCCTCCCCACTCATCTTTATGGCATTCCCATCCTTACTAACCTCCAGGCTTCACTAAAATTAAAACCTGAAGAATGCTATAATAAAGATGATAAATTTGCAGCAAGTACCCCTTTCAAAACCCACCACTGTACAGCACTAAAAAGCCTAAATTGGTTAGAATTGCCTCAGCAACTAACATATACACAGCTTCTTACCACCTATAAAATTATCCTGCATCCATCTGCCTGTCCAGCACTAAAAATCATTCTACACAATTATGTTCCCAGTTTGTCATTGCTATCCAGTGACCAACAACTCCTATCTGTCTACAAATATATCAAATCTGCTAGGCATTGTCTGTACTTGTACAAGGTCACTATGGCCTGAACTCCTTACCTGTATCCATCAAGTCAATATCCGCTGTCCTGTCTTTCAAAACCACTCTGAAAGACTTCCTAGCTAAAACCTGGCTCTGTTCTATATCCCTGAATGTGAACAAATACCTTTTCATTCCTTATACCTCCTTAGTCTCCCTTCTTCACTTTCTTTCTTACTTCTACAAAATTTTCTTCCCTGACTTTATATCAAAACATACCATAAGCCTGTTTTTCCTCACTTCAAATTGCAATTCCTGTTTGCATTAGACTAACTTACCTTAAATTTCTCTACAAACTGTCTAAAATTTCATTAAATAATAAACGATTGTCATATAACTTGCATCAATTCTTAACCAACTTTTTTTAATAATATGTCTAATTTGTTATAATTATTTAAACTGTATATGTTTTTGTTTTATTTATTGTGCTTAAAATGTTTTGTAATAATTTGGAGCTTCTCTTGCTAGGCCTCCCCTGAAAATGGGCTAATAACCAGTTGGACTTTCCTGTTAATCAAATGTCAGTAAATAAATAAATAAATTATAAATCCAGTAGGAGTTCATTTATATACACATTACAGCAGTGCATCTAAAAATAATATATTGCTGCATAGCTGTCTGTAGCATACGGCATCAACACACTGAGGGATGCTGTAATCCATGCAGCTTAGCTACTAAGAGCACTGATTTATGTTGATATAGTGGTCTGAATTCACAATTTTTCCTCACGCTATGAGAAATGTAGCCACTCTGTGATTGTTTTACACATTTCACTATATAGTTTTTGCACTGCATGATTAGGCCTACTTGTATATTTGTTGCTTGGTTCACTTATATATTTTGAGGGCAGCTAGCTGTCTATAAGCCCTCATATATTTTTGGACATTTATTGTCTCCTCCTCCACCTGACACCGATGCACTGTAGCTTAATTGCACAAGTCTTGTACAGAAATGCAGTCCATCTCTATGATTACCACCCTATATATTGTGTTGGTGTACTGTACAGTAGTAGAAAGTAATTAGCTAACCACATTATTGCATTAAATTATGCCATTTTTCCTTGTCTACTTTCCGTCCCTTTTTGTACATACCATGCTTGAATAGGGAGGAAATGGTAACAATGATCCAGAATCTAACAGTTCCAAGGAACATGAGAAAGTTGCAAAGGATAAAGTGTGTCTATGTGCATTTCTTTTCATTTGTGAATGACTTCAATCATGAGATATTTTGATTCTTATGTTAGTATTTTAAACTGCATTAAAACATTAATAGAAAATGGACTTTATCCACAAACATTTTATATGGAGTTCTTGTAATAACAGTTTGTTTCTTTTTTGCTACTTCTGTTTCTTTCCCTTCTTAAATGACCTGAAGTACACAGTTTTATTGCTCTTATAATAATGGGTCTATATTAGATACTCGAACATTTGAAAGTTCGACTACCATATGGTCGACACCATATGATCGAACTTGCAAAAGTTCGAATATCTAATAAAAAAATAAACTACATAAAACACCTACCTAAATGCTCTAAGCAGGGGTACAAGCTCCCCTGCAGCCCCTGCTCTTTAAATATACCAACTCAGAGATCACACTACAGTGCAGAAAAGGGAAATCTTCCCATTCCGCACTGTACAGAAATCTCTGTTATGTTCGAACATTCAAAAATCCAATCATATGGTGTTGACCATATGAGATTCAGAACTTTGAATGTTCGAGCATTCAATATAGACCCTGTATAGAGTGTATTATTTCTTTCACACATCAAGACTTATTATTAATTGAACTGCTGATCCTCTAAATTTCTTACATGTGTACATTTCGAGTGTGCTTCTTTGTATATGTGTATGCGTGTGCTTGTGTGAGCACATGTGCATGTGCGTGCGTGTGTGCCCCTGTATGGAATAGCATCCCATCTATAACTGTTCTCTACCTTATGGTGCTTTCCAGGATATGAGGGTAGGGACGAACTCCAGTGCATCCCAGCACAGAATGACGTGCATACTAGAAAAGGAATGAATGAATAAATGAAATCAGTGATGACTAAAAAGAATGAAATATTATGATAATGACTTCTTCGTATGGTTAGTTTAGTAGAGCACACTTATAGGTTTCTAGATTAGTACTAGGCTAACCAGCCTTGTGGCTCATTTTAAGCCTAGCCGGTTATCCGATGTGAGAATCAAACCCTGTGCATTGTGTCTGTGAGGCAAACACCTTAACCATTACACCAACTTCCCACTCTCTTCCTCATCCTTATCTGATAACATTCTTATAAACAAATTGGTACAAAGTGAAAGTACTGGCTTCCATTGCTGGAACATGTAGGCATGTGAACATAAAGACCTCTAGCATGGTATTTTGTCCTTTGGAAAAAAGGCCCAGTGATTCATATTAAAATATGGTTTCATGTCAGTACAACAAATTAAACTTCTTGAATTTTAGTCACTCTGATCTGTTAAATAATCCATCATACTGGGCACCATTGTTTTTAACAATATGGTATTACAAACAACAGAACAAGAGAACAACAATTCTAGACTACTTCATCTATGCATTAAAAGTAAAAGAGCAACCCAGGAAAAGAAAAAAAATGAACTGGGTGATGAACTGAAGACAACAGTCCTCTCTTACAAGGGATACCCAGCCAAGTTCAAACAAGGAATGCATAAAAGGACAGGAACATAAACTTAACCTCTTTACCAAATATCAGAAAAGACCTCTGTTCATGGGTTCTGAAAAGATCTCTTTTTAGGATGTTCAGGACAGATATAACTCTGGAGAATACAATACAGTAAATAAAAACATGCAGTCTACAGTTATCCATTACAAGTTTAATAATCCCCAATCATAGTATGTAAAGTGACAAAGCAGAAATAATTCTTAACTCTGATTTTAACGTCTTATACTTAGGGTCATTAAAGTAGGAAATACACTAAGAATAAAAATGTTTTAATCCCTTCAGCTCGGCATAGTGTCTAGGATCAGAATAAACCTTTTTCTGTCTTTTGTTTATCTTATAATTATGGAACCTCCAGTAATGACAGGCACTCAAGAAGGTGATGACAAATGGAGAAAGGCAGCATCAGACTTTGTAACAAGTTGCAAGAAAGCAGAAACCACATTTATCAATGATGGCTGCTTCTCTGGTGCAAGTTGACATGTTTTAATTTGTGACTGAATTCTATTTCACATGCACATGGTGAAAGGTCTGCTAAAGTAATTGAAATAATAATAAAAAAAAACATAATCAAAATTATATCTAAATTGCTAGTAGGATTTCAGTAGTATATATTATGTTTCATGATTTCGCAATCCTACTAGACTATGAGAGTTAAGATATGTGCAAACCCGTGTTTCCAAGGCAATTATTTTTATTCAGAATATTAATGTCACATGTTATTGAAAAGATGAGCTCAGTTATCAATGAGCTGAATTCATTCTTTGACAATTCAAAGTTCATTTAAGAAACAAACTACATAATGTACCTGGTGAACAAAAGAATGAATTGTCTGAACTTAGTAATGATGGTACTATTTAGAATATTGTAATGGAGATAGTATCATTGTATCACTTACTAGCTGCAGGATATTGCCAGTTATCTGATATGGTTAAGTATGAGGCTTTGAAAGTGAATCTTTTTGAACACTATGTTCCAGAAGTGAATATTTATCACTATGGCCTTTACTGGAGATAATATTACAGCAGCAGAAAAGGAAAACTTGTTTTGTTTCAGTCTTAAATCATGTTTTGTTTTTATTGCCAAAACTCCTTAAAGGTGCATTTAAAATTCCCTATATTCTGTTGTTTCTGAGCAGGGCATGATGACTCAAACACTAACATTTTAAGCATTTTAAGAGACTGTGACAGAACAAACCCCTTCACTTTCATTTAGTGCTAATTTATTAATCAAAATGAAGTATTTTGCTTGGAATGCAAATACTATTTGATGGATGTTAGACATAATTCTTCACCAAAATATTAGCATGTGTGGTTTGGACATCTTTCTTTACGTAAACAAAATGATTGTGCATGCATTAGTTATTGTAGTACTCATTTTGGTTGAAACTATGGACTATTTATACTGTATTTTTAAGAGTGCTATAGCTATATTTCTGGAGACTGCTAATCACCAGAAAGCTTAATAATTGCTTTATAGGTGACATCTTAGAATCTGTGCTTATATTCTGATCCTGGTGAGAGTAGGGGCAGAGTGCATTAATTCCTGACTCTTTCTTGTTGGAGAGTGAGTGTCTGTGGTTAACAAACCTGATTGGTCTGGTTGCTATTCGAGGCATCTACCAGAAAAAGACTACAAGCCTGCAGACCCTTGCATCATCTGGGACAAGACTGTGGATCAGCAAACAGGCCTTGGCCTGCTACTCTTCTTGTGATTGGTGCTAAAACTAGCTAGTTTTAGATAGAACTACCCATTTTTTTAGGTTCAGCACTCAAAACATTTTTCTTGTGCTCAGCACTTGCTCAGAACTCATTGTAAGCACTAAATAAACTACAAAATACTACAGCACTCAACTTTCCTCACTTGTCAAGAGGAAAACAGTTCTTAGTACATAAAATAATAAGCACCTATCCTGGCATGTCCATGAGTCAGCTCCCGGTGTTTTCTCCTGTCCACCTGATGAATCTGGGCATCATGGGGCAATGTAGCAATTGCCTCGTACACTGACAACCCCCTCCTCCTACCACCCAACATTACAACCTGTGAGAGATGCACTTATATAACCAAACTGGATGCCAAGCTCTCCAGCCAAGACTGGACTAGAAAATTAAGAGGAGAAGGTTAACACCTGCACCACACCACACCCAACACATAGTACTTCAAAACCCACAAAACCAAAACCCACACATAGAAACATAAAGCACACACCCACATTCACAGAGGCTCTCAATAAAAGTCTGCCCAAGCAACAGAGACCTCTCAAGCTGAAATGCAGACAACCACCACCCCCAGCACTACCCAAATGACACATAGCCCACAAAATCAGTGTGCCACTCAGCCTCAGCCCATAAGGCAAAACAACGTACCCAACACACTAGTCATAGGTGACTCTATAGTCAGGCACACTGATGTCCCACTCACCAGGCTAAACAAGGAGAAAGTTACCGTCAGCTGCTTGTCAGGTGCCAGGATCCAGCACATAATGCATGCACTTAGGTCACACCACAACAAGTACAAATATGACTCTGTCATTGTCTATGTTGGTGTAAATGACCTGAGACATACCTCCCTGGACTACATGAAAAGAGACATGGAGGAGCTCTTGGATCTTGTAGCCCAGGCAGGTATGACTCTAGCCCTGAGTAGCATCCTGCCATCACCCAGAAAGATACCACAGTACAAGGACAAAATTATTGACTTCAACAATTGGCTAAGGTTCTAGAGTCATTCTAAGGGGATCCAGCATCTGTCTGCCTGGAACGACATGGTCGACAGACCATGATGCTTTGCCAGAGATGGCCTGCACCTGTCGCCCCTGGGATTATGGATACTGGCTAAAGCTCTTGCCACCCCTATAGTGCCTTTTTTAGGCAAGGTTCAAATGCTAAATTCACCACCATAACAGGTACAAGCAAGTAAACTCTGAGGGTAATGCTACTCAATGCTAGAAGTCTAAACCTCAAAATACACTCACTCAAGGCACTCCTTAAAGTGGAGAACATCAATATCTGTGCAGTGACAGAGACCTGGTTCAAGGCTCCAATGAGCACCCCTGCATTACCAGGCTATAATTCATACCATACCCTTCAGCCACCTAACCTGGACCGAAACACTAAAGTAGGAGGCGTGTCCATATTCATTAAGGATATCCACACCTCCAGGCTAGTTGCTCAACATAATGCATCCGAAATTATCCAAGTGCAACTAACACTGGGCAAGACTGCAATCCAGGTTGTACCTCTTTACAAATCCCCCACCATGCCCCAGGATTCCCACTCTTCATTTCTTAAGTTACTGGAAAATATTAAGGTACAACCCAATACCTTAATTATGGGTGATTTCAACTACCCCACCATCAACTGGGAAAACTACTCATGTACCAACTCATTCACTCAACGTTTTCTAGAATGCATAAATTCCAATGCCTTGGATCAGCTTGTCCACACCCCTACCAGGGGCAGAAATATCCTGGACCTGGTCATTACCAATATGGGCAACCGAAGTTCCATGTCAGAGGTCAACTCCTCGCTGGTCAGATCTGACCACAAGCTAATCACTCTAGACATCCATATCCCATCCCCACCCCACCCCCATTAAGGAAACCACCATCAAAAACTACTCCAAAGCCAACTTCATGCTTCTTAAGACAAAAGTGGCAAACTTCACAACACCCATGCAGATGGAAAATAGAGGTACAACTGCTGAATCTTACACAAATGCACTGTATACGCACATACATGAGTGCATGGATCGTGCCATCCTCAACAGAACCAAGATGCTATCCTCCATAAAAGGAAGTCAATCTGGTGGTCCCCTGCCATAAACAAACTCTACAACAGAAGGAAGAAGCTGTTGCAAAAAAAGAGTAAAATCCCAAGATTGGAAGGACTCCCTGGTCAGCCTCAGCAAGAAGCTGAGATCCCTCATAAAATCTTCCAAAGCCAGTTATGAAAATAAAATCACCACTGATTCCAAAGACAACCTCAAAGCATTTTTACAGCTATGTCAAGAATCTCAATGGCAACACTCAGATCTGCTCTGAGCTACAGCACAATGGCACTAAATATACAGAACCAACAAGTATTGCAAATATCCTGGCAGATAGATTCAGTGCTAACTTTACCCCCCTCTCACCTTCCAAAGGGCCCCTCTTAATACCAGAAGAATACAAAGCCCCTGTAATTATGGATGAACAAGTAAAGACCACACTCTCTGAAGCCAAGAACCCAGCATCCATGAGACCAGACAACATCCCAGACTGCATACTGCACAAACTACAGAATTAACTGGCACCCCACCTAAGTACCATGTTCAATCATAGCCTCAACTCAGGCTATGTGCCTACTGAATGGTGCACAGCAATGGTTATCCCACTCCACAACAGGGGTGCCACCACAGACCCCAGAAACTACCACCCCATTAGTCTGACTAACCTGGTCTGCAAGGCCATGGAACTTATCATCTTGGAGCTTATAAACAAAGATATAGGTAACGTCCAAAACAATGGACCCCACTCAGTTTTGGTTTGTAAATGATAGATCATGTCTACTAAACCTAATTGACGTCTTTGAAGCAGTGACTAGAGCCGTAGACGAGGGCAAGGTAGTGCATTCGTCAAGGCTTTCAATACCATCCCTCACTCTGGAATTATAGATAAACTCACTAAACTGGGCATAAATTCCTATGTTACAAAATGGGTGGCCAACTGGCTCACTGACAGAACACACACTGTAAAAGTAGCCGACTCCAAGTCCGACTTCAGACCAGTGAAAAGTGGAGTACCAAGGGTTTGGTCCTGGGTCCTCTCCTGTTCAGCATCTACGTCTCTGAAGCACAGGCCAACACAGAAGGTCTTTGGCTAACAAAGTTTGCAGATAACTGCAAACTGGGAGTCATAATAGAATCAACTAATGATGTAGGCATTCTACAAATGGGCCTCATAGAGATAGATGCTTGGTGTCAAAGTCATAGCCTCAATCTCAATACCAAGAAGTGCATTGTCACTCCCTTTGGGAAAAACTCAGTACCCATGAACTGCCACATAGGCGGTAGCTCACTAAACACTGAAAGTGTGATAAGAGACCTCGGGACACAGGTGGACAATAGTATCTCCTTTGATAACCACATTGCCACAGTAGTCAGGAAATCCTTCTATGTGGCACACCTCATCACAAAAGGGTTCTCCTCTAGAAAACAGAGGTCATTGTTCCTCTCTACTCATCCCTCATCTGACCCATTATAGAGTATACTGCTCATTTGGCATGTATCTCACAAGACACCTACAACAATTGGAAAGGCCACAGAAATACCTCACTAAGAGGATTACCAGCCTCAAACAGATGCCATATGCAGACCATCTCAAAAAACCCCAGCTCTACTTCGTCGCATATCGCCTACTCAGAGGCGATCTCTGCCTAACATACAAAGCTATGTCAAACCCAGAGCTGTTGGACATGCTACATTTAAAGAAATCCCAATCTCTCCAAACTACATACTCCAGGGACCTAAACCTTGTCACCACAATAAACCAAATATGCTGGAGGGATAGGTTCTTGTCCCAGAGACTTACTCTGTAACAAACTACCCATTCATGTCAAGCAAAGCTCCTCATTGGCCCTCTTTAAGAACAACCTTGATGACTGGATGGGAAATAGAAAATTCACCCCGGGGATCACTTCTGCAGCACTACTTGACAGGGGCACAGGAAAATAATTTTCTTGGGTGGTGAAAGCCAGGAAACCTTTTTGGCTAGGCTTATATAGGCCCCAGGAGTGATAGCCTAGTACCTACCTATGAACCTATATACCTGAATTGGGTGAATTTCGGTATGGTTAATGTTTAGCATATACTTGAATTTGGGTATGGCTGATGTATGCTATCATGGGCCCCTAGTTGAAATCTTTATATGTTCTGTTAGGAAAAAATTGTCAATCTTCATTCTAAAAGCAGTTTAGACAGCAACTGTATTTTCGCAGAGTTTTAATTAGCTTATTATAAAATGCTAATGATCTGCTTAAAATTTCTGGAATTATGAATTTCCTTAACTTTAATTAAATTAATTTTATTAATTTTAATAATAATGCTTCCAATGTGAGTGAATGAAAGTGAATGCACCAAGGATTAGAATCCCTGAACTGCATTCGTAAAAAAAAAAACCCTGCTGAAAAATGCTTTTTTATGTGTTTTTTTTCAGGGGTGCAAGCCCCCCTGCACTCCCCTGATGAAGGGGGCAAGCCCCCCACACCCTACAACTTATTTATACCAACTTCACAGTTGCACCAACTTGAAGAAGGGTTAAATTCCCCAAAAAGGGCATCACTGCCAACACAACTTGCTGACAATAATTTGCTTTGGAGGAACTCGATGGGTTGAACCTCAGGCCATTGAAGTTCGAGCATTCAGTCTTCGACTACCAGTAGATTACCCAATAATAACTTTTCAGTTAAGTTCTTTAATTTGCAATTGCTTACATTAGATGTTAGAGAGTATCTGAACTTGATATTAAACTTTCTACCAGAATGCATTGTTTACATGTAAGCAGGCTGCAACTACATTGTACTTTTAACAATATTTCCAACAGTCAGTTTAGCACAGCTAAATGAAATTGCTAAAAGCATTGCATTGAGTAATCAAAAATAATAAAATAATGTACTTTTCTGTTGCAAAACCACCACATATTTATTGTTCTGCCTCATTGCTTCCAAACCTTCATAACAATTGTAAAGCATGGAGACAAAGCCCTTGGTGGTGATGTGATTGATTGGTGCATGTTTTTTTAATAAATTAAATCGTTCAAGAGAAAATAGGTCTGCCAAGCATGGTAAAAGGTAAATTACACAAAGACTACCTTTGCAACCCTTGTTTTGTACAAAATTCGTAAGGACAATTTGGTAAAAGAGTCATTCCAAAGGGGAATATATTTTCAACCCCCCCCAAGCGTATCAGATGCAGAAATAATTATATTAACTGCAGAGGTTCAGACCTTTGTGGTGAACATACTTCACCTTTTTTCATTTGAAATTGAGCTCGCTTTCATGGCTTTCACTCATCTATACTAAACATATCAAACAGAGTACTACTATTAATAGAAGTCTATTAGTAGATTAAAAGAAAAATGCTAATGCTATGTGAGAAAGGTCTCTACTGCATTTTCATTCACCATTTATTGACTAATCCACTCTGGAGTCACATGGAAGTGAAGGTTATCATGGCACTGAGTACAAACAAAGAAACTAATTCTAGGTGGGGTACCAGTCTACTTCCCACACCCCTGTTGTTTCTCATAATTCAAAAAGAAACAATCTGACACTTTTCTGAGTTCAGCAAAGCCACTACAGACCTAAAATAGTCCATCTCATTCATATGCATAATTAAAGAGTAAGATACCTTATTATGCAATATTAAAATGCCCATTTGGTGTATTCTGAAAAATTAACTTGAATATAGGCAGAAAAAAATGTGATAGGCTATTCATCGTGTGTATCCTGGAAAGCATTCTACTGTTTCCTGTGAACTGCCTCAATTCTAGATTAGGGCAGAATGTAAACCTTGGTCCAGATTGAATAAAGCCTATGGTAAGTGTACACTAAGTGTACACTGTTCTGAGTGAACAGACAACACAGACGTAATGCACAACTTCTTCCTCCTAATTTTAGTTTTCCTACTGATATTCTTGCAGCTTTAAATATTGACAGGGATTCATAAAGGTTACCACAAAGTGTACACTACATGTCCACTTAGTGTAATTTTTCTGAGTGACTAGAAAACAAAAAATGTGATAAGAATTTTACTGAATACATATCGTGTACACTTAGTGTACACAGTGTAGGCGTTATTGAATCTCACAATATGTATTCAAAAACATTCTTATCACATTTTGTGTGCTTTCTTGTCACATGTAGTCTTCCCTTTATGGTAAACTTTGTAAATCCCTGTCAATATTTAAAGCTGGAAGAATATCAGTAGGAAAATTAGAATTAGGAGGAAGAAGGTGTGAGTTATGTCTGTGCTGTTTGTTTATTCAGAACAATGTACACCGGGTGTACAGTAAGTGTAGGCATTATTGAATCCATAGGCTTGTTTTTCTTTTTTTTTGATTTGGGGAGCTCAACTACTTATGAACCATTGAAGGAACTCAAAACTACATTTTCATATCAGATGAGGAATGCTAGTTCAGAATTTCCTTCCGACAGCACCCAAAGCAGAATGCTATGTATGTGTATCTGATTATTATGACCTTACCATTCTAATCCTGTTGCATATTTAAGCCCATTGACTTTTTGGTTTTACCAATCCCATTCATTTAACCTCAAAATGTCCCCCGACTCTTATCTCATTTAATCCTTCTAGGGATCACCCAAACATTGTACTGTGAAGGACCTCTCCATTCATATCTTTACTCCAATATCCACAGCTGTAACCATTTTTTTCTAGCTTAATTTCAAAATCTTTATTTAATAGCAGTATTTACTATTGTCACACAATTTAGCTGTAAACAGGTAATATGCAATGTACAGTTTCTTTAAAAAATAAACTATTATAGATATCAAAACATTACTTTAGTGGTCCTTTGACAAAGCCAAGCTTAAATTTGGACTAACAGTGCACATCATTGTGAATTACATTCTTATGTAGGAAAGATTTGCAGGTTAGGTATGGTGTTACTACATGACCTCATTTCAATGATTAGCTAGAAGGCAGTTATCTCAGGCAGAATAATAAATGTCTCTTGCTCACAGAAAAGGCACTTCTTTTTGATGTGACCATAAATGTTCCTGAGACGCTTAATTCATCCGGATTATTGAGGCTACTTTCAGCAACAACCCCAACCTGTATGAACATTCAAATATTCTACCACTAAGTATTCAGAGGTCTAAAGAGTACAACCCCCTTCCCCTGGAAAAAAAATAATTTCTTACCTCAAGAAATGATAAACTTGACAAAACGAGAGCATCACACGTAACCATTTGCAGGCCTCCCACTGGTCCCACTATATTGCACATCCCTACTGTAGTAATCATAATGTGGTAGTGAGGAAAATGCATAACAAAATATCTGGGTTTAAAACTGAACTTGCCCAGTCTTAGATGCACATAAGACAACAACTGCTATTTAGCAATCAAAAATTGTCAAGTAAATGGTGATACTCAACAAGATTTACTATGTGAAATTCTGTTACCTCATCACTTCCTATGGCACTTGCATAGCAAGGCAGAAGTTTTGCATTCACCCATTTCTAAGAACATGTTGATATAGACAGGGCGAATATAGTACCTGTCAGAGAAGTGAGATATAAAACAGCCCAAAGTAGTTTGTAGCTTAGGAACTTTATCACTCTTAGAATATAGTGTAGATTTTCTAGAATTTTTGGATAGCAGAGAGTGAAAGAGAGAGAGAGAGAGAGAGAAAGAAGCGTTAATTAGAACTATAGCAATTATGGACTTTAGGGTCATATGCCTTCTGGACAGGAATAATGGTAGTCAGAGCTATGGCAAGGTCATTTGGCACCCTGGGCAGTCCTTAGACTGGTGCATCTCCTCAGCCCAAAGCAATCAAATGGCAACTCCTCAGCAATACTGACTGTACCTAATGAGAGTTTATGCTCAGCAGGAACCCCCTTTTGCGCATCTTAGTTACCAGACTGGTGGTACATTTCTATTCTTTAGGATAAAGTACCACAATAAAGAAAAATAATTTAGAAGGGGTAAGTAGGTAGTCTATAAAAGTTAAATATAAAAAGCATTTAGTATGATTTTTTTTATTACTTTTTTATTTTATTTATTAACTGGATAATCCCACTGCATTTTAGACTCTCCTTTCAGTAATGACCCAATAGCAATGCCTGGTTAAGTGACTTACTATGAGTTGCACAGTTTGCAAGTGGAACATGGAGAAATGAAATACAGGACTACACAATAATGCCTGTTAACAGCTCATTGCCTGGATGAAAGAAATACTAGATAAAGAGCATATAGCTGGAATTTTAGTGAGCCGTGAATGGATTGACTTAGCCGGAATGATATGAATGGAATTTAAGAGACTAATTCTAGAAGAGGTGAGGTGAGAAAGAGAATTAATGCTTGAGGGAGTGTAGAAAACAATTCTAATTTCTTGAGTAATGACCAAAAATGAGTGGATTTATGCTATCATCTAATCGAGAACATTCAAGGTTATCTGATATATGATTTAGAAGTTCATTTTAAAAAATATTTTTGGCCTTTTCCCCTGCATTCATCAAGTCACTGTTCCCATCCTTGTCATTCATTCTTTCTGGACCTTGGCTTGTATGACACTTGGAGAGTGAGGTAAGTGCTGGACTTCACAGTTGTAATTCAGTATGGGTTAGAAAGATTTTGTATGCTCCTATATATATCAGCTCATTAGTCGGAAAGTGTGGTACATTGCCTGCTATGTTGGGCACTATGTGATTGCGTACTTTCACATGTACTCAATTTTAGCTGGCTTAAATGTGCACTTTTTGGTGGGCTTACAACTTCCAGCATTCCTTGCTACAAATGTTGGCATCCAAAGCCTTCCTCTGATGAGGTCACTTTGGTAAGACTCTGCCAACATATTCCCGTCATGAGGGAGCCAAAGTCAGCTTCTAACTCACATTTTTCCCTGGCCAGCAACACCAGCGTCTAACAACTAATTTTGCAATGGATTATATGGAATGCATTCTGGGCCAAAATATCTACATCATGGACTTGGAAAAACTTAGATTTTTATTTATTTTATTTATTTATTTATTTATTTGCAGTTGGTTTACCAGGATAGTCCATTGGGCCAAAGTGAACCCATTTTCAATGGAGTCCTGGGGAGAAAAGCTCCATAAACAATCAAGGTTACAATATGACGTAGATTATAAGCTTGCATGTGTTATAGAATAGAGCAGACTAAAGACTGTTAACATTACTATATGTCATAGATTGAAAATATACAACTGGATTAGACAAGGACAAATATTACAAACAGTCTAGATTAGTGATAAACGAACAGGTAATACAGAATTTTAAAGGAATAATTACAAAATATATGCAGGAACGTTAATACATGTTAGGAAACTTGCAGTAAGATGTGCAGCCAAAAATTATATACATTTAGAAAGTAATTAACAAGAATATATGAGTTGAAAGAGAAGTTAAAAGGAAGAATGCTATTGAAAAGAAGAGAAGATGACAATTTGCAGGGTAAGTTATGTAGGGTGGCAGCAGGAGCATTCCCACTGGGATACTAGATATGAGTGAAGAGTTTTTTTGAAGATAGAGTAACTAGGGGTAGTATGAATGGATGGTGGTAGAGAGTTCCAGAGTCACGCTAGACTAAAGGATAGAATGTGTTTGCCTGGGGGATGAGCTGGTTTGTATACTTCTAGAAGATTTTGGTTGTTAGACCTTAGCACTCTGTCAGATAGGTGCATTTTGAATGCAGAGGAAAGGGAGGGACAGAGTGAGGGGTTGAAAATGAGCTTGTGTGCTAGAGTGAGTTAGGTATAGATAAGGTGATTGGGTAGTTCTAGCCATTTTAGTTTGTGGAGAGAGGAACAGTGGTGAGTGGAGGACTTATGGCTAGTGGCGAACTTGGCGATTTTGTTGTAGCAACATGAGAGTTGAGTTTTCAGAGAGGATTGTAGATTAGTTAGGAGTGGAGCTCCATAGAGAAGGGAGAGGATGAGAAAAGATGTAGAGAGTGTGAGTTTAGTGGTGAGTGTAAGATAATGATTTTGTCGATAAAGCATACCTAGTTTTTGATGTTTTTTTTATATTTAGATGTATGTGGGAGTTAAATTTAAGCTGATTGTCAATTTGAACACCAAGTAGCTTGGTCTCTGATACCAGTTCCAGAGCTGTGTTGTTATGACTAGTAATACAAAATGTGTTTTTGTTGAAAGGGGTGACTTTAGAGGGAGTAAATATCATTCATTTGGTTTTGGAAGCATTGAGTGCTAAGTGTTTTTTTTTCATCCATTGTTCAGTGGTTGAAAAAGCATCTTGAGTTAGGTTTAGAAGTATGGGGACAGAAGTGGCTGAGCAAATAATGGTTGAGTCGTCTGCATATTGGATGATATTAGAGAAGGGCATAGAGTTGCGGAAGTCATTAATAAATATATTAAAGAGAAGGGGACCCAATATGGAACCTTGTGGAACTCCAGTTGGGGTATTAAGGAATGAGGAGGTGGCCTTTTTCCATTTTACTGCTTGATATCTGTTGGATAAGTAGCTGGAGAACCAGTTCAGAGAGGAAAGAGATAGGTTAAGCTTAAAGAGTTTAGATAGAAGAAAGTTGTGGGAGATAGTGTCAAAGGCCTTAGAGAGATCCAGTAAAAGTGTAGAAACACTATGACCTGAGTCTCGGGCTTTGTTTATAGTTTCCAGGAAGGAGAAGAGGGCTGTCATAGTGCTGTGGCCTGGTCTGAAACCATGTTGTGTGGGAGTTAATAGGTGGTTATCAAAGAGATATGGTAGGAGTTGTAATTGGATACACTTTTCAAGAAATGTGAGACAGGATATCGATGGGACGGAAATTAGTGACATTGTTATTGTTGCCTCCTTTATGCAAGGGTATGATAAAGGCCTTTTTCCAAATTAGGGGTACTGTGCTTTCTTGGATAGAGTGGTTTATTAAAATACTAATGGGGTAGGCAATTGCTTCAGCAGCTATGCTCAGCAATTGCGAAGGAATATTATCAGGAGAATTTGAACCTGGCTTCAGTTTTAGAAGGAGTTTTTTATGGTAGATATGGGTATGGGTTTTAAAGAAAAAAGTGGGGAGTGGGAGGGGGGTATTTGGGGGTGGGGGTGATGAGGAGGGAGGGAGAGTGGAATAAGAGGAGGAGGATGCAAAGTTAGAAGATGAGAGAGGGGGTGAACTAGTGGTTGATGGTAGAGGATAAGTAGACAAGGGTGGGGGTAAATGGGAGAGAGTAGTGGTGTTAGAGAAGGATGAGGTTAATTTGGAAACAGAATCAATAAAAAAAAGAGTTAAATTGAGTAGCCAAGTCTATATCGGAAGCATTTGGGTCTGGGGTGGGGGTGTCTGGTTTATTGGTATTTAGGAGAGTGGAGATGCCTTTCCAGAATTTCTGAGGGTTTGTTTTATTATTGTTTTGGAGTAAGGAGAAGTAATTTTGTCGATCAGTGATGATGAGCTTTTTTACTTTATTTCAAAGTGCTTTGTATTCATTATGGATGAGGGGGGGGTCCTATTTTTCTGGTAGTATGTCTAGAGTTTGTCTCTGTGTCGCATTATAGAAAGTGTATGTTTGGTAAGCCAAGGGGCAGTTTTGGTTTTTATTCTTTTTGTTCTTAGGGGAGCGTGGTGGTCTAGGAGGTTTAAGAAGGTTGTGTTGAAGTGGGCAACTGCATTATCTAGAGGAATTGTTTTTAGACTGTTCCAATTTATTGCTTTTTATTTATTTATTTAATTGCAGTTTGTTTGCCAGGATGGTCCAATTGGGCCATGAAGAGCCCATTTTCAATGGAGTCCTGGGGAGAAAAGCTCCAGAAAAATAAATGAATGCAAAAATACAAATATAAATGCAAGATATCACAAGTATACAAGATAAAATGTTACAAAAGATAAGACAGAATTTTAAAAAAAACAAAGTAATAAGTTGCCATATATTGGCATTATGAGGTGCTAGTTAGTATAATGCATTAAACTTCATTACAAATGAATTACAGTTCCTGTAAAATATGATAGTTCCTACAGTTATTATTAGGAGTTGTCATACCGTAGGAGGCTATTTACACATAAATTAGCTTGTGGAGAGTAATTAAGGTCAAAGAAATTATGTAGGATGGGAGCAAGAGCATTCCTATTGTGAAGTTAGGTGTGAGTGAACTTGGGTTTTGAAGGCAGAGAGTCTGTTAGTGGTACAGATGAGAGGTGGAAGAGAATTCCAATGGCATGCTAGAGAAAAGGATAGGAGGTGCTTGCCTGGTGGACAGGAAGGTTTATGTAGTTCTATTAGATTCTGGGAGCTAGATCTGAGACATCTATCAAGAAGACAGATTTTGAAGGTGGAGGGAAGGGAGGGGCAGAGAGAGGGCTAAAAATAAGTTTGTGTGCTTGGATAAGTTGGGTATAGGTGAGATAGCTGGATAGCTCACGCCAGTTCAGTTCATGTAGGGAAATACAGTGATGGGTAGTGGATCTATGACCAGTTGCAAATTTTGAAATTTTGCAGTAACAGGAGGAGAGCTTTGACCTGAGGGAAGATTGCAGATTACTAAGGATAGAGGCACCATATAGGAGTGAAGGGATGAGGTAAGTAGTAGCAAGAACAAGTCTGGTAGAGGAAGAGATATAACGGTTATGACGGTAAAGTATGCCTAATTTCTTATGTGTTTTTTTGATATTTACTTGTAGGTGACTATCAAACTATCAAACTTTAACTGATCATCAATGAGAATTCCTAAAAGTTTTGCAGTGGAGACTATTTCAAGAATTGTATTATCTTTGGCTGGTGATAGAGAATGAGTTTTTATCTAAGGTGGTGGTTTTAGAAGAGGTAAATATCATTAATTTAGTCTTGGTTGCATTGAGTGCCAGATGGTTGTCTAGCATCCATTGTTTGGTAGAAGAGAAGGCTTCCTGAGTTAATTATGCCAATGAGGAACTAGAGGTGGCAGAACAGATTATAGTAGAGTCATCAGCATATTGGATGAGGTTGGTGTTAGGGATGGCATGATAGAAGTCATTTATGAAGATATTGAATAGAAGGGGACCTAGAATTGAGCCTTGGGGGATGCCTGTGGGAGTATCTAGGAAAGGTGAAATAGCTTTTTTTTCCACTTGACTGCTTGTTGCATGTTTGATAGGCAACTGGTGAACCGGTTGATAGAGGAGGGTGATAGGTTCAGTTTAAAGAGTTTGGTAATGAGAAGGTTGTGAGAGATGGTGTCAAAAGCCTTTGAAAGGTCTAAGAGGAGGGTGGATACAATATGACTGGTGTCACGGGCCTTGTTAATGGTCTCTAGGAAGGAGAGAAGAGCAGTAGTTGTACTATTGCCTTGTCGGAATCCATGCTGAGTGGGAGTAAGAAGGGTGTTATTTAAGAGATAGGGTAGAAGTTGCAGGTGAATACATTTTTCGAAAAGTTTAGAAATAGGGGATAAGATAGCAATAGGTTGGAAGTTTGAGATATCATTGTTTTTGCCTCCTTTATGGAGTGGAATAATAAAGGCCTTTTTCCAAGTTGGGGAACTGATTCTAAAATTGATCGATTTATTAGAATGCAGATAGGGAAGACCATGGCGTCTGCTTCTATTTTTAGAAAGTAGGAGGGTATCTCATCAGGAGCATTAGAACATGGTTTCATTTTTAGGAGTATTTTTTTTATAGTAGACATGGGGATAGGATTCATGGAGAAGGGAGGAGGATGGGGGCTGGAGTTACTAGAGGAAGAAGGATGTGTGGCTGTGGTTGTGGGAGTGGGGAAGCAATATTTGTAGTGAAGGAAGATGTTAGTTTGGCTATGGAGTCAATAAAGAATAAGTTAAATTGGTATGCTAAATTTGGGTCAGAGGCATTTGGGTCAGGGCAGGGGGTTCTTTTTTGCCTGGGTTAAGGAGAGAGGAGATTCCATCCCAGAATTTTTTAGGGTTAATATTATGGCTGGTTTGGAGTGTTGAAAAATAAGCTTTGCATTCTGAGATAATAAGTTTTTTTTTACTTTGTTGCGAATTGTTTTGTATTCATTTAGGGTGGTGGTAGTTTTAGTTTTATAGCAGTTTTTCCAAACTTTATCTCGGAGAAGCATGATGAGCAAAGTATTCTTAGTTAACCACGAGACAGGATTGCTTTTTGTGCATTTTGTTTTCCAGGGGGCAAAGGAGTTTAGCAAGTCTAAAAAAGTTGTATTGAAGTAGGAAACGGCATTTTCAAGGGATAATGTTTTTAGTGGGTTCCAGTTTACTCCTTTTAGTGCATTTGAGAATTCATCAGGGCTAATGTTTTTTAGGCACCGAGTAGAGGTATAGGTATGGGTTAGTTGTAGGGAGGAGGGAAGATGGATGAAAATGGGAAGATGGTCACCTAGTGGGTCGGGAATGGTGCCACTGTCAGTGATATAGTGAGGATGTGAAACTAGAATTCAATCTAGGGTGCTCCCATAGTGGAAGTCTTTGGAGGGTCTAATTGTTGAGGTAATAAGTTGAGTGAAGTTATAAAGATTTATATTTAGGGAGTTGGTTGGAGATTGAATTGTGGTCCAGTTAATGTTGACATCACCCAGGATAATAATTTTGTTAGTAGTGTTGGTAGAAAACCAGGAGAGAATGTCTTCAAGGATTTGGACATTGTCTCCACGGCAGATATAAAAGGTGACTATACAGATAAATTTATGTTTGTTTATGTGAAGAACGGCTGAGATTATTTCAGCTTTATCAAATGTAGAGATGGGTTTAAGGAGTAAAGGATAGTGACACCTCCCCCTTTCTTATGTATCCTGTCTTTTCTAATAATACAGTAGTTGGGTGGAATCAGTTCTGAGTCTTTTATATGGGGTTTTAACCAGGTTTTGGAGATGGACAGAATGTCTGGTTGATTGTGGAGAAGCCAGGCGTGGAGTTAGGGATTTTATTGCAGATGCTTTGGGCATTTAGAGCTGTGAAATGGCGGGACCTACCTGCTAAGTAGGGGGTTTTGGATGGGGCGGTTGAATTGTGTGAGGGAGAGGGGCTGGAATTTGGGTGTATGTCCCCAGAGAGAAGGATAGAGATTAAATGACGAATGTCATATGCCAAATGTTATAATGTTAATGTTCATAGGTTCATAGGTTCATAGTCATCCCCTTTGGGAAAAACAAAGTGTCCACAAATTACCACATAGCTGGTAATCAATTAAGTACGGAAGAAGTAATTAGGGACTTGGGGACCCAAGTAGATAGCAATCTCTCCTTTGACAATCACTTTGCCAAAGTGGTTAGAAAGACCTTCTATATAGCCCACCTTATCACGAAAGGGTTCACATCTAGATCAAGAGAGGTCATTGTGCCCCTCTACTCATCACTTATCAGGCCCATAATTGAATACAATGCCCCATTTGGGATGTACCTTACCCGACACTTGCAGCAACTTGAAAGACCCCAAAAGTACCTCACTAAGAGGATCAAGGGGCTCAAACAGATGCCCTATGCAGTTCGGCTAAAGAAACTCCAGCTCTACTCAGTTGCGCACTGCCTACTCAGAGGTGATCTGTGTCTGACGTATAAAGCCATGTCCGACCCAGAATTAATGGACATGCTTCACCTCAGGAAATCCAAATCCCTTAGAGCTACACACTCCAGGGACTTGAACCTCAGTACAGAAATAAATAGGACATGCTGGAGGGACAGATTCATATCCCAGAGGCTCCCCCCTCACTCTGGAACAAAATCCCAATCCATGTTAGGCAGAGCCCCTCACTGACCCTCTTCAAAAGAAATCTTGACGAGTGGATGGGAGATTGTAAGTTTACCCCTGGGATCTCTTCTGTGTCCATGCTTGACAGAGGTACAGTAAACTAACCTTAAAAGGGCTACCTTCTGTGACCTACTATACAGAGGCACAGTCAACTAATCTAAAAGGGTGGTGAAAGCCAAACACACTCTGGCTAGGCTTATAAATGCCCTAGGGCAGATAGCCTAGTATCAACCTATGAACCTATGAACCTATGTGGGAGAGTAGGTATTTAATTGCTTAGTTTCAAGTTTGTGGGTTTTACGATTTGAGATAGAGGTATTATAGTGGTGTTTTTAGGGAAAGATATGAGTCTATAGGGGAAGAGCATAGTATTGTTGAGGAAATAGAGGCTAGGGATTATGTAAGTTTGGGAGTGTGCATGCTTTATATGGAGTGAGGTAGGTGTATGAAATGAAGGAGAGTGATTGACATACAGAGGTCTGTTGAGATAGTTTAAGTAGGATATGCTAATAAGTATTAGTATCTCAGTTAATAATGTGGAAGGTTTGCTAGGCATTGTGTTTGTTTTGGATATCAGATAAAGGTGGGCTTAGGCTATACCTATAATAGTTTAAAGGAGTTTGAGTTATAGTAAAGGATTGAACTAGAAGAGGTAGATTAATTCTGGGTGGGGTGGATGAGTTTATAGGGTGTGGGAGGAAGTCGGTGTGGTGTATTAGATATAAGTGTAGAGGTGCTGGGGGTGAGTGGGATTTGGGGGCAGAGTAGGGGAGCAGAGTGAGCATGCAGGGCGAATGGAGTGGCTAGAGCTAAGGAGACACAAGAGCAAGTCTTTGAGGAACAATCAGTAAGATGGATAGCAAGTACAAGGTAAGAAAGGCACAGGGGTTAGACACTAGTTTTCTGAATGAGACTGGGGGGAAGGCAGAGAGGTTTACAGAGGTTAGGGAAGGGCAATAGGGCAAAAGTAGGACAGACAAATATTAAATAACTTATTTAGTCTAGAGTGAAAAATTTAAAAGTAGGTAAATGCTGCCATCTAGTGACAGATCCATAACTACAGTAGAGGGCCATGAGTTCCTAGGGGGTGGTGATGGACTGGAGAGTGCAGGTTGAGTGGGGTCTCTGGTAGGCTGTTAGCATGCACACGTAGGATTACAAATCAGCTATTGGGAGTGCAAACAACTTTCAAAAAAGGTACATGCACTTTTGTTTTTTATCTTTTATGTTTTCAGCTTAAGCTTGGGGAACCAGTAAAGCACAGGGAGCTTTAAACGTTCCCTTTAGATAGCTTTTTCAGCAGACAGGAATCCAGGGTACCTTAAAGGGTGGCAGGAGATACCAGGGATGATTTACATGCAGCAGGACAAAACTTTTGTTTTTTATCTTTTATGTTTTCAACTTAAGCTTGGGGAACCAATAAAGCACAGAGAGATTTAAACGTTCCCTTTAGATAGCTTTTTCAGCAGACAGGAATCCAGGGTACCTCAAAGGGTGGCAGGAGACACCAGGGATGATTTACATTTGGTAGGGCAAACTACGAGTGGAGTCAGCAACCTACGCAGTATAGGACAGGAGGGGACTGAGAACTATTTAAAAGGTTTTTTTTCAGTTTTAGCCCAATATAATTTTGGATACCCAAGTAACATTTTCTGCTTTTACAAAAGGTGATCTTAGGGTTTTAATAGTTATTTCTAGTTATTTTTCTCTTAAGTAATGGAAGAGCAGAAAGTGGAAAGGTTGCTGTTTGCTTTCTGTTTTTGCTATGCTGTCTCTCTTTCACATTTGCATTTGCTAATGTCAATTGTTATTCAGAAATCATAGGAGTTCATTTAGTCTGCATGTTTATTTATGAGTCATTAACAGGAAAGAATAAAGTTAAAAAAAAAAAGAAAAAAGCATAATTTGGATCAGATATTAAATAAAGTGGCAACCGGTCTATTGAGATAAAGCAATGTGAAGGAAAGGTATGGCTGTGAATCATGCCCGAGGGTAAAGTTGAGACTTTAAATGGCCAATAAGACATGGACAGGGTGCGACTGGATGTAGGCTTCAGAACATACCTCTTAATGGTACAGAATTTCACAGAACGTCCAGATTTTTGCCTCATATTTTTGGTCTGTTTTTCATAAAAGTG
Organism: Protopterus annectens; assembly: GCF_019279795.1. Classification (NCBI taxonomy): domain Eukaryota; kingdom Metazoa; phylum Chordata; order Ceratodontiformes; family Protopteridae; genus Protopterus; species Protopterus annectens. Next base: position 1,967,080,712 of record NC_056739.1, read on the forward strand.
TGTTTTTCTGGGAAACTTGTGTCAAATCATTAAAGATTGAAGCTAGAAAATAATGACAGACATTTGAGTTTCAGACTTCATACTCTTCAAAAAATTCATGCTAATGCAAAACCTGTTATTCTTTCAACTTTCTAAGTTTGTAAGAGCAGTATTTAAAAGCAATCCCTAGTTTTGAGCTTTTGTCCCATTTTTGATGACTTTGTCCAGATTTCTAAGTTTGTAAGAGCAGTATTTAAAAACAATCCCTAGTTTCTTGCACTAAGAGGTTGAGAGGTATGCTTCAGAATAGCCATTATATACTGGTATCAATCTGGGAAGCTAACAAGGAGAAGGTCAAAGGGAGTCTTGGTGGATAGAGTGAACTGGGGATGATAGAAGCTTAGTAAGGCAAAGTGATTTGAGCTTAGCCAGACTGTTTTGGATGGGGGTCTAGCCCCTGCTCACTGTGGTCAAAAAGATTAATGAAACTTATTTTGATAGTCTATAAAAACAAATTTCAGAATATGAAACTGAACTTATGAGCTGGGGAATGGAGTATTTGGGAGACAAATGCAATACAGAAGTTGGTTCTGCTACCCTATATGATGTTTGCTATAACCCAATTTGCTGTGTCCCTAAGACTGAGAAAGAGGTGATAACAACAGAAGCATTAGTTTTTTATTAAGTAGCAAAAAAAGCCTCCAACCAATTTTGTCACCAAGATGATGACTTCTGAGGGAGGAGTAGAAATGATTAATATACATGGCTAATAGAGTGTAAAAATATCTCCTTATTTGAGCAATGTTTCATTGTGAAGCAATGTCTGGCTTGCATACATAAATCTTGCCTTTACAAGCTTTGGTCTTTGTTATGTATGCTTCTGAGGGTCTATATTAGATCACCGAACACTTAAAAAAGTGAACGGTGACGAGCTTATGTAAGCGTAAGCTTACAATCTCGAACTGTCAGAACAGTGATTTTTTTCCTAAGGAAAAAAATCGCTGATCCAATACACATACACACAACACAAGCACACCAAACAAACAGCAATCCACACACATACACCTAAAATCTGACACCTAATCCTACACTAAACTATACACACACCACTAACTATCCACTTACCTTAACCCAAACCCTAACCCTAAGGTCCGTCACTATCGCACACCCACCTCACCCGCTCCCTAAACCTAACTCACCTAACCCACCCTAACCCTCACGTCCACACAATCGCACACATACCTAACCCGCGCCCTAACCCTAACTCACCTAACCCGCCCTAACACTCACATCCACACAATCTCACACTTACCTGAACCCAACCCGTAACTTTCCACCAGAGCACTGAAAATACTGAAGCAACAGAAACTTACAACCAAATTCTTTTCCTACAAAAAAATTTGGGTTTCTGTTGCTTCGATATTTTAAGCTTTCGCTTACATAAGTTCGGTCAATCACTGTTCACTTTTTTAAGCGTTCGGTGATCTAATATAGACCCACTTCTGATATTTAGATGAGCAATTGTGAAGTAATTAGTTTCTGAATATTGAGATTAAAAGGAAGGAAGGAAAGATTGAGAATATATATAGGTAGTAGGGGACAGAGTTTAGTTTAAAATCTCTACCAACTTAGAAAATAATAACTTTTATATGAAGCTTCTGAAAACCAAGCCTTATGAAACAAATAAAACACACACAAACGCACACACACACACACACACACACACACACACACACACACACACACACACACACACACACACACACACACACACACACACACACACACACACACACACACACACACACACACACACACACACACTCTCACCTTAGTGCAAGTGTGCATGAAGGGCCTGTGCGTGTGTGTGTGTGTGTGTGTGTGTGTGTGTGTGTGTGTGTGTGTGTGTGTGTGTGTGTATATATATATATATATATATATATATATATATATATATATATATATATATATATATATATATATATACCATATAACCATATAAAAAGCTTGTAAGTTGTCCCATTCATTATATTCCCTCTTAAAAAAACAGCCATAATATTCTAAGGCTCCTACATCTGATATTCCCCAAAATGTCTGTCTCTACTAGCCCATAATTACTCCAGAAAAGAACGATACACCATTAGATAGGGACGATGAAAGCATTTAACATGTAGGTAACTCTGAGTAGAAATAATCAGTAGAAAGTAACAATAATCTTCTTCCGGGGACAGTGATTCAGTGTTAAAGTGAAGTAATTCACTACAAAAGGACCGGTACAGTGAGTAAATTTGAATTCACATCTGTTATCCTGTCTATAACTCAAATACTGATGAAGAGAAGAGATGAACCTTTTGCACTCAAAAATTAAATCATCAGTATAGATCCATAATAAAAGTATAATGATAAAAATCATGTGTATAAAAATTTTAATTTTCAAATAAATCCATAAATAACTTTTGATATGAAGGAGCAAAGGGGTCAGCCATTTCTCTCCTTTGCGTCTGTTTGTGAAACTATCAAATAATAATACGTTTGATTGCTTTTATATAAATTTACATTTACCTATGTCACAAGTAATAATTTAATAAAGGTGTTTAAAAAATGTAAAAAGAAAGATACCCCATCTATCAACAAAATTAGTACTGGGATAGTCACCCAAAACAAATTCATTATTTCTATTCCATGCTAATGGCTAATTGAATAATTTTGACTTTGCACATTCAATACCATCCAATGCAAGACCTATTCACAAATGATCTCATTATTTATTTATTTATTAATTTGTTTGCAATAAATAGTGGTATCAGTCGTCTGAGAGCTACTGTTCTTGACAGCAATACAAAACACATCAAAGAGAACAGTCGTTGAAAGATTTTCTTTCAACCACAGAAAGTATTTCTATTCCAAAATTCAGTACATTAAAGGCAAAACGTTTGAGCACTGAATTAAATTGGAAGTTCTTATTTTAATTAGTTTTAATTATGTCTGATGTCTTTCTGGTTCCTATTGGCTATTTTAATTGCAATTGCTTTTTAAAACATTTAGCTGCTTGCACTCAAGCATCTTCTTGAAGTTTAAGATGAGATACTAGAGAATTAATTTAATAAGCAAGTTTTTGATTTTCAGAAAACTATTTTCATAAAAAAAAACAAGACTAGGGAGAAGTTAGACATTGGGGTGGAGAATGATGCATTTTTTAGGATGACTTGGTGATGGGTCATTTACTGAAATGTAAGGAATGGAGAGAAAAGTGAAGACATAGATTTATCAGGCTTGAAACAGAAAAAAATTTGATTTGACAAAATTAGATGAGTATCCATGGAAGCAAAATAATAAATCATGACTAAACTTTTATTATCACGTAAGCACTTTCATTTTAGTTGCATTAAAAATAAAAGATAACACCAGACCTGATGCATACGTACAAAAAAATATTTAAATAGTAATTTAAAAATCACATGTCCACCATATCCTAAATATCATGATCCTGGTTTCATCAGAAAAGCATTCACTTCCAATTAATTTAAAATTCATGACTCAAACTTCTCACAGAAAAAAATAAACATCTTGATTGTTCAATGACATAATGCTATGATTTTGTTTTCCATTTTGAAACATTTATAACTGACACTAGAATTCAAACTCAGAATAAACCAAAGGCACTTGTATTCAGCTTAATCTAAGATACCATTCATACTACCCCATCTTCTAGGATGTATTATTGGTATGTGTTCTAATATTGCAAATAGAAACATTTTTAAATTATTTAACTGAATCATTGTATAATGCACTTAAAGCACTTTCATTTTTTTTATCACACTACGGTGGTGGTGCTGCGGTAGCATTGTCGCCTCACAGTAAGACATTGTCCTGTTCGATTCTCAGCTAGAGCATCTTCTGTGTGGAGACATGTGTGAATGGGCGTACCTTCCTTGAAGGATGTGCATCAGGGCCGGCAACTCGGCACATAAAAATCTACTGCCAATCATTTGCGGACCGGAGTTCCACTGTGGCAACCCCTAACCGGGAAAAGCTGAAAGACGCAACAACAACAACAACTTGTGCTTGTACACTTTAATCCATAATCTCTATTTATTTTTCCAACACAGAACAAGACACATGATAAACACACACAATTGTATACTACATCCTCAGTGTTATAAGGTGAAAAAACATTTGAAGTGTACATTTCCATAATAGATAAAAATCTTTCTTTAACAATCCTACAGTAGTTATAAGATGGAAATTTATACATGACATTCTTGTTATTAACATTCCCATTTATTTTTTCATTGCCACTTTCTAATATACCCTTTATATTCCAACTCAGTTTCTTAATAAACAGTGAGGTAACCATGACTTTATCCTAATAATTTCTAATTGTCATGTAGCACTTTTTTAAATGACAGAAAATCCACTGATTATTTTATTGACATAGCTGTAGCCCAATCCTCACTCTTTGAGCTATAGTGCTCTTACATTCAACAGCTGCAGCTATTTGATGCAATATCAGTTTATGTACACCACACACTTTTATACTGTCTTTCAAGTTCAAATATGAAATCACTTTGTTCTTTTTGATTTGTGATATCTTTTAACTTAGCACTTTCAGGTTTACTTTGGTATTTCACTTTTGCCATTTGTACAAAAAATTTAAAGAACCTAATAGAAAAATCAGCAATTTCTTTGTATAGTCTACTTTGCCATGGGTTTTGTTGGACAAGGTCAACCAATGACCTTATAAATCTGTCTTTCTTGTTATTCTTGTACTCAGAAGTCTTCTGTTCCAGCACAGTTGGGAGCTCTTTCTGATTAGAGATTGTGCCCTCTGACAGTCTTAACATTCCTACTCTCTCAGTTAATTCTCTAACATTGTTTATTTTGTCTTGCTGTGATAAATAGTGGTGTGGGATTACTTAATTTACTTTCTCTTACCTGCAAGAAGCTCCGGTGACTTTTTTAGATGTGTTTGCTTCTTAAAAAAAACACAATCAATGCCAAATGTGTTATTTCTTCCCAACATTTCACTTTGTATATTTTCAACACTGGACTGCACATCATTCATTTACTCCTGCCTGGAAGATATTGTTTATGATTGGTCTTCTACGAAATACTCCCATTCCACTCCACCCATCTTATAAGGCCGAGACTCTGTTCTGTGGTTAACTCGTGCTGCTGTGTAATTCCATGACAGCAGCATTAGTTTGGTTTTGATTATTACTTCTTTCGCATCTCATTTTATTACAAGCAATTCTCAATTATTTTACCAAGTCTGCATACAATTTTCTTTCTGTAGTGTAGAACAGTGAACCTCCCCTTTTCAATTTCACTGGGTTTACTTTTAAAATCAATGCCACTTTTTGTCTTACACAGCAATACCAGAGCAAGTAACATTTTTCTTGCTTTACCACAATTTTTTTATCAGAAGGTTTCACTTTTAAAAACAGCATCATATATCAACTATAGTTTCAGAAAATGCCAGCAGTGTTTATGCAAAAGCAATGTTATCAGTTTAATCACACATTTTTATGTTGCAAGTTTACAATGATGAGGACATATTGTTTTGTTGAAGAACTCCTCTGTATAAGTACAGGCTAAATATTCTTGTACTTACATTAGCTATTTAGTATAGAAATTAACAATTTGCTACTCAAGAAAACATGCTTTTTAATTAGGAGTCTCGTGCACTTTGTCAAAGGCCTCTTATTACTTCTCAGTCACCACCTAGTACATTGCAGTGCTGTATATTCTTTGTAGCACATTCCCTGCCACTGCCCAGACAGTACCTAGCAAAGTTTAATGCTGTACAAAGCTCACCATATGTCAGTGCCACACAATGCATACCTCTTTACATTTACTTTTTTAATGACAAAGACTTAGGCACACAAAGCTTTCATTAGTGCAGTCTCAACCAAAGCAGCATATTTCAGAGACAATATAATGTTCTTCAAAAAGCAATAACAGTGATTTTCATTTGCTTTAAATACAGGCCAATTTACAAATGCAAAAACATATGTAGTTTGTTTATGGAGTCTTCTTTCTCATTGTTGCCAGACATAATATTCTGAGACTGAGTTTGCTTTAGCAATATATTAATATTTCACTCTATGCAACCTAGAGTAATCAGCTTTGCACACAATAACCAATGACTCAGTATTTTCAATTTGAAAACATATCTCCTCATATGGGTTATCTCCTTCCAATATATAGTCCATTTATAGGCTACAAACTTTCCCAGTAGAATTTCACAGAACAACATTCAGCACAATGCAGAAATGTTACTGGGTTTACTTCTCTGCAGAAATTCCTACAAACTGTTTCAGAAATACCAATCCATTGGACCATCTTCATTATTATTTATGAAGATATTTTAGAGATAGTATGCCTACAGCTTGAGTAGCATTTTGTATCTCAATCAGTCTTTACGTATAGACTGCAGCGAAAACATGCATTATAGTCAGCATTTTCCAGTGAAGACACTGCAGGGCTGCCTAAATCATGAATCTCAAAAAAATGCATAATTTTTCCTCAGTACAGCCCACTAAATATACTCTTCTATTTCTACAATTGACAGACATTTTTATTTTCTCAAAAAAGGTGGGACAATTCATTTCTTAGTATTCCATTGACCTTTGAGATTGGGTTTCTAAAAAGTTTTGTTCGATACTCTATATACTTGTTCTGCTTAGCTATTTTTCCATGCTTTGCTTTTACCCGGGGAATTTCTACAGCATGTCATCAAGTCATATCTAATCTGATATCACAATACTTTGCAGTCCATTGATTTCATTTCTACATTTACAATGGATTAAGTTACCTTTCACAGTCTTAAAATTAAACACAATTTTGCCATATTTGCTACTTGCTTCAGTATTTTTCTCTTGAGTGCATATTTTGCACTTAAAGAATATTTTCCAACACATTTCGTATAACAGCCTAATAAATTCACTGTGCATATTTTGATAAGTTACCTTCCAGCTATTTCAGGTACTTGTTATTCTGCCACTGTTAAACATAGTATATAGCTTTTCTTAAACATGATTTAACAAGTTTCTGCTTCCATCTCTTTCTTCTGCTGAGTGTGATGAAAGACAAGCCATTCACTTTTCTATGCATTCAGTTAAGATTTCAATTAACAATATACTTTGACTTTTACCTTTGTTAGACTCACACTTTGCCAGAAATATAAATTCGTCATGACAAACATACACTTGGTTCATAGTTGAAAAGGTTCAATAGACCAGTCCACTTACCCAGTGAACAAATAGTAAATTAATAAAAATAATAAAACAACATAAATTTTGAGTGTCAGCATAATGCTTATTTACAATGCCATCATACAAAAAGAATTGGAGAGAAATTAGATCAAAGAAAAATACTTGTACAAGAAAAAAAAAAATCTGTCAAAAGCTTTAAAGGCAAATCTGTATTCATTAATACAACAGAGCCATGAAAAACATTACACATAGAAAAAAAAAAACTTCGGGCCACTGGGAAAAAGAATCGACAGAGGAAGTGTGAAAAAGTAAAGAACAAAACCTAGATATTTTTGAAAGATATAAAAAGAAACATGGAAGTGGGAAAAAAAGATATCTGATATGGTGTAATATTCATGCACAGGAAAAGCCAAAATAATCAATACAAGAAAAAACAGCTGCAAAGATATTTGAAGAGAAATACAGGCAGAGGCACCAGATATGGAAAATTTCATAATGCAAGAAATAAAATCACAAATGGAGGCATAGAACAGAGGATTAGTAAAGTAGAAATTAAAGAAATAGAAGCTGAACTTCTAGAATACCTGCAAAGTAAAGAATTTTAGTGTAGAAAGTCTAACACAGGCTATGTCACAGCATAGGTTCATAGGTTCATAGGTTCATACTAGGCTATCTGCCCTGGGGCAATTATAAGCCTAGCCCGATTCTGTATGGCTTACGCCACCCCTTGATTTGAGTATACTGTGCCCTTTTTAAGGTTTAGTTTACTGTGCCTCTGTCTAATAGTGACACGGGAGTAATCCCTGTGACAAACCTACGATCCCCCATCCACTTATCGAGATTCTTCTTGAAGAGATTCATTGAGGTGCTCTGCCTCACATGAACTGGAATTCTATTCCAGAGCGAAGGGAGCCTCTGGGTTATGAACCTGTCCCTCCAGCAAGTTCTATTTATTTCTGTGCTGAGGTTCAAGTCCCTCGAGCGTGTGGCTCTCAGGGATTTAGATTTACTGAGGTGGAGCATGTCCATTAATTCTGGATTTGACATAGCTTTGTATGTCAGGCATAGATCGCCTCGAAGTAGGCGGTATGCATCTGAGTAGAGCTGAAGTTTTTTTAACCGAGCAGCATATGGCATCTGTTTGAGACCCTTGATTCTCTTGGTGAGATACTTTTGGGGTCTTTCTAATTGCTGCAGGTGTCGGGTAAGGTACATCCCAAAAGGGGCATTGTATTCTATGGTGGGCCTGATGAGGGATGAATAAAGGGGCACGATTACCTCTCTTGATCTAGATGTGAAACCCTTCGTGATGAGGTGGGTTATGTAGAAGGTCTTTCTAACCACTTTGGCAATGTGGTTTTCAAAGGAGAGATTGCTATCAACTTGGGTCCCCAGGTCCCTAATAACTTTCTCTGTACTTAATGGGTTTCCGCCTATGTGGTAATTTGTGGGCACATTGTTTTTGCCAAAGGGTATGACTATACATTTTTTGGCATTTAGCTTTAAACCATGGCGCTGGCACCAGTTATCTGCCTCTGTGAAACCTTTTTGAAGGATGTCTGTGTCAGCTGGAGAGTTGATTATGGCGCCCAGTTTGCAGTCGTCTGCGAACTTGGTGAGCCATAGTCCTCCCACATTTGCCTGTACCTCAGAAAAGTATATATCAAACAAGAGTGGTCCCAGGACAGAACCCTGTGGGACACCACTTGTGACCGGTTTCAAGTCTGACATGGCTCCAGCAACTCTCACTCTGTGGGTTCTGTCTTTGAGCCAGTTTGAGACCCATCTTGTGACATTGGGGTTTATATTTAAGCTGGATAGCTTATCTATGATGCCCGAGTGGGGTATTGTGTCAAATGCCTTTGCAAGGTCCAGATAGGCTGTGTGGACTACCTTCCCTTCATCTATGGCTTTGGTGACTGTTTCAAAGAAGTCAACCAGGTTCAAAAGGCAGGATCTGCCCTTGACAAAGACGAACTGGGTAGGATCTAGTGTCTGTAGGTCCCCAATGTCTTTGTTTATGAGCTCCATGATGATCCTCTCCATAGCCTTGCAGACTAAGCTAGTCAGGCTTATGGGGCGATAGTTTCCAGGGTCCATTGAGGCTCCACCTTTGTGGAGTGGGACCACTGTTGCTGTGTGCCATTCTGTGGGCACATATCCTGTAGTGAGGCTGAGATTGTATAGCTGTTTTATTTGAGGGATTAGTTCCTCTTGTAGTTCATGTAGGACGCAACCTGGGACACCATCTGGTCCCATGGAAGCAGTGTTTTTTGCTTTGGAGAGGGCAGCCTTCACTTGAGCATCTGAGATGTTTGGGAGGCAGCCCTCTGCCGGGATAGATACTTGCTCTTTTGGGGGGGAGGGGTGGAAAAGTTTGCACTGAACCTGTCTGCCAGGATATTGGTGATGTCTGTGGGTTCAGTGTATTTTTTGTCGTTTAGAATCAACTCAGAACAAGTCTGGGAGTTGCATCCCAGGTTTCTAACATAACTGAAAAAAGTCTTATGATTGTCTTTGGTGTCCTGTGCAATTTTTCTCTCGAAGCTGGCCTTGGAGGATTTTATGAGGGATCGTAATTTTTTGCTAGTACTGATCAGAGATGCCTTCCCTATTAGGGATTTTGCTCTATCATGTATTAGCTTCCTCCTTCTGTTGTACAGTTTATTTATGGCAGGGGTCCACCAGACTGGACGCCTGCCTTTGGATGATTGGGTCTTGGTTTTGTTTGGGATAGCATGATCCATGCATTCCTGGAGATGTCCATAGAATGCATTTATATAGGATTCTGCAGTTTGGGCTGTAGTTTCCACTGGCCCTGGGGCCTTGAAGGATTCCACTTCAGTTTTGAGAAGTGAGAAGTTCACTTTTGAGAAGTTTTTCACTGTGGTTTTCTGGGCTGGAGGTGGGGTCAGGATGTGGACATCCAGTGAAATTAATTTATGGTCTGATCTTACCAATGAGGGATATGCTTCTGGTGTGGAGCATAGAGTCCCCATGTTGGAAATGATCAGGTCTAGTATGTGGTCCCCTCTTGTGGGAGTGGTGACTAGTTGTTCCATAGCATTTGAGTTTATAATTTCCAGGAATCTTTGGGCTAAGGTGCTGGGGCTTGAGTAGTGCTCCCAGTCAATGTTTGGGTAGTTGAAGTCACCCAATATAATGGTGTTCGGAGAGATCTTCATGTTCTCCAATGTTTTCAGGAAAACCGAATGGGATTCCTGACTTTGAGAGGGTGGTCTGTAGGATGCTATAAACTGAAAATCAGTCTTGCCTACTGTTAGTTGCACATGGATGGTCTCCGATACTTCGTGCAATGCCACTAACCTGGAGGTGTGGATATCCTTGATAAATATGGAAACTCCCCCTCCTTTTGTGGTTCGGTCCAGGTTTTGAGTCCCTGAATTAAGGATAAACAGAATGAGCGGGAGATGTCTGAAGAAATATGGATATGGGACAGAAAAGAGATTTAATATTGTACAATGTTTATGGAAAGGAGAAACCCAACACCAATCAATACAAAAAGCAGCATCAAAGATATTTGAAGAGAAATACAGGCAAAGGCATCCAGATATGGAAAATTTCACAATACAAAAATAATAGAATAAAGGGGGTAAGTGGAAAATAGGATTAGTAATGGAGAAGTTAAAGAAATAGAAACTAAAGTTATGGATTACCTGTAAAGTGAAGGATTTAGTGTAGAAAATCCTACTCAGGTAACGTGACAGCATGATGGAACAATGAGTCCCCAAACTGGGGGGAGACAGGTGGAACAGGAGGCATCTGGTCATTTCCTACATGAGGATGCTCTGGAGCCTTTGTTGGTAAACCAGTACAGGGGTTCAGTTGGAGATGCACAGCAAGGGAAGGAGCAGGAAACAGTGGCAACTCTGATGTAGCAAATGTTGTGCAGTGATAGGCCAGTGAGTTCCCATATTAAAGAGCAATGGCTGATGCAGGATGCAATTGAAGAGAATATGTCACAGGAAGATGTTCTAAAACTTTCCGTAGAATGCCTGCAGGAAACAGAGCACAACGGATGTGCCCTCAGTTTAGAAGAAAATGATCTAAGGGGAAGAATTGCTTAATTTAAAAGAGGTGGATTGATGTATTAAGAGAAGTGAAAGAAATAGATTACAGAAAGTCAATAAGACCCAGAATGTTAGAAGTCTGACAAAACAGATGAAAACAGTAATCAATACTATTAACAGAAATTCATGTGATATACCAGAAGTAAATAAGATACATTACTGTGCAGCTAAATTAATAACAGATAAAATCATGCCACAAAAATGCATAGCAATAAGGGAAAGGAAGGGAAGAGATAAAATGACATCATGAGAGTATTGAATAGAGAAAACTATAAAGCAATTAAGATAAGAAGTATCACTGTTTGAAGAATATAGAAGGAAGAGATCAACAATAATACTTTCAAAGATATATGTGATGAAAGTGACACACACTATCAGAACAGACCAGGATATTAAACACTACTGCAAGTAATAAACTAAAGATATCAGCACAGGCAGAAACACTTAGAATATATACAGATATACATAAAGGAAAAGTAAAAAATAAGCAATTCATTGATGACCCCAAAAAAGTTTTATACAGAACACCACTAAAAAAGAAGAAATAGACACATTTTGGAAAAATATATTTGAAAACCCTAGGAATTCACATATACAAGATATGATATGAGTTGAAGTAACAGCCAGAGAAATTGAAATAAAATTAAGAAAAGCTCCTAAATGGAAAACCACAGGCCCAAATGCAATACCTAACTTCTGACTAAAAGTGTTAACATCTTTATGCAAAGATTTAGCCCTGAGTAAGAACTACTGTTATGCACATCCCAAACAAACACCAACCTAGTTAACAACAGAAAAAAATATACTCCTCCCTAAGAATGAACCCGCAAACCTTCCTATAAACTATATACTAACAACTTGCCTTCCAGTGATCTACAAACTATATTCTGGAATTAATGCAGACAGAATTTATAGTCATTTAGAAATAAAATAATTGGGGCGTGGCCAAGGATGAACACAGGATAGCAGCAGATTTCTTCAGCTCCACCAACTTAACTGCACTGACAGGAAATAATTACTTTAAAAATCAACTAATGAAATAATTTTCTTTCTAAATACATTTGGAATATCAGTTTCTTGAATAATATCTAAAAAAGAAAGAAAATTTCAATAATTTTCCTGTCAGAAATCATCTTGGAAATTTCTCTTTCATCACCTCTGTTCAAAATGAGTTCCAGTAAGGCAAACAGTCAGGATTCCAGCATCAAGAAAGAGCTTCAGTCTCTGATATCTACTATTCAGCAACTAACAACCAAAATGGACAAACTGGATACTAAAATTGATAACTTCATAGAAAAAACTACAAAACAAATGGATTTGTTACATCAAGACTTGCAACAACAGAAGGCTCAGATTACAGGCATAGAAGAGACTGTAAATGATATGGAGAACAGAATCCAGGAAGAAGAAATTTACATTGAGTTTTTGCTGAAGCAGAACACACACCTACAATCCAAACTTGATGACCTGGAAAACAGATCTAGACGCAATAATATTAGGATTTTTGGACTGCCAGAAAATATAGAAGGTAACAACATTACTTCCTTTTTAAATACTTGGCTTCCCAAATCTTTAGACTTGTCAGAAGCATTTTCTTTTGGTATTGAAAGAGCCCATAGGTCCTTATCTAATTTTAACTCTAACAAAAAGTATCCTAGATCAGTTATATTAAGATTTTTATCATCTTATGACAAGGAGATGGTATTAAAATCTGCATGGGCTAAAGCACCTATTAAAATTAATGAGGCAACTGTGCATTTTGACAATGACTATTCTTCCTTGGTAATAACTAAAAGAAAAGTTTTTTTGCCATTAATAAGAGAGCTTAAGAAAGCACAGTTCAAAACTTACCTTTTATTTCCTGCCAAACTAAAAATCTTTTTACCTGATGGACCTAGAATTTTTGAAGACTTGGACTCTGCTTTGCTGTATATTAAAAAAAATAAGATAATAGATAAAATAGAAGATATGGAATGGGCAAGTCCTTCATTAAAGAGGATGGCAACAGGAACTTCTTGGAAGACTTCAGAGAAGCAAAAAAGACTAAAAAACAAATGACATGTTCTATATTTTTTTTCTTTCCTTCTCTCTTAATCTCTTCAAATACAGTTACTGCATCTCCAGAAAGCCACAAATATTTTAAAGATTTATTCAAAGTTATTTTTCTGTGTGCAAAGAACTGTTTTTGTTTCATAAATAGTCAAACTCTCTGAGGAACAAATAACATGCTATCAATCAACTTGTTTCTCTTTGTGATAAAGAGACCTAAGGTTAGTAATTTGATACATTTTCTTTCTCTTCTTGTTTTAAATAATGGCATTCTTTATAAACTATACATTTAGTGAGGGGTGGGGGAGGGCAAGGAGAGAAGTATGATGTAAAATATGGAAAAAGTGAAATAATAACTTATTAGTTCTTTAAAACTATATATGCTGTTTAAACACTGTTGCTAAATATTATATCATGACTTTATTGCTTATACATGATTACAAATAATATGTCATGATATAATTGCAAATAATTAGAACTAAAATAGTTGTAAGTAATATGTTTCATGTTTAACTTTATTAATACAAACAGCAAGTAATATTTCTTTGTAGATACTCTTTGTAGCTTCCTTTTTTTCTTTCTTCTCTCTCTCTCTTTCTTTTTTTTCTCTACTCTCTTCCTTTTCTTTTTTCTCTCTCTCTCTCTTTCTCTCTTATAAGTACAGTTATATGCTTCTGATAATACTGATATATGTATATAATAAGATTTGTATGAGAAAATGAAATGGGGCATATAAAAATAAGTTGTATAATATGTTAAATAACTGTAGGCTTGGTTTCACTGTCATAGAGACTGTAATGACTTGTAAAATACTTTGTGAAGGTTTTGCACTGTTTAGTTTCATTTGTATTACTAAATGAATGTCAGTCACTTGTATTTACTAAAATTCCCGCCAGAATGTTAAGGGAGACAATTTAGGATGTGGGTTACCTCGTGAATAGTGTCCTCGAGAGTGTCTCAGAATACACGCAGAGAAGCTGAATGCAGTCATTTTGAACTTTGACCCCTGATTTCACACTGACACATCGCAGATTCAAGAAGAACACTGTTCCAGGAAGTAGAACTGCTGTAAATGCGACTTTGTGATGAAAAACGAACTTTATGACATCTAAATGTGAGTTATTCTTTATAACAGCTTACTTATTTAAGATGTAATTTATAAAATATGAAAGTTATAATGATTTTAAATGATTCAGTATGCCATAGTAAGCAAGTGAGATATTTTAGAAGGCATAGAAGGTAAAACATATATACACATGTTTTTGAAAGCTTACATGACTGCAACATATTATTGTATATAAATACTTATGATTTAAACATATATAATGTTATAAATCATTTGACTTATCTAATTGACAAGCACAAGTATCATTATGATTATATCTTAGAAGAAACTGCCATGTGATATATTTTAAAGCAGCAGTTCAGATATATAAAATACAGATGGCTTTCTTCACAATGATTTATGTATAACTAGGAATTTACATTGCTGTGCAGTATGACTTATAAACATATGTATGAGTATAAATATTTTATTTACTGGCAATAATAAGTATGAAAAGAAAGCTTTGGTGCAAGTAATTTAAAGTTTTTAAAACTGTTAACTGCATTTCTATGGCAGAAAGTAGGAATACCCTAATATATGTAATGTCTGAACCATTATAGCCTAAGTTATTGAATCCAGATGAACATAAGAACTTATTTTTACAAACTGTTAATAAACTAATATATAGATATGCCCCTTTTTTTATTTTTTTTCTCTCTCTCTCTTCCTTTCTCTCTCTCTCTCTTCTCGGTTCCCATTATCAAGTTTATTAGAATGCTATTTTGATTATGAGTGTATTTTACAAAATAGATGTACATAGTAATATGAGCTGTTTCTAAATGTTCTTATTTGTTTATATGAAGCTGATTTATAAATTGTTTAGCTTTGTCTTACTAGATAATCTAATTAAATGAGGTTAACTTTAGTTAATAATAGTTAGTATTGAATTGATATTGTGGCAGCTGAGGTACTGCTGCTTAGGATAGGGGGATAACTTGAGTGGTATGTGCTACTCAAATTTGGAGTTCTTAACTCCAGGCTGGGTGCAATGTTTAATCCTAATATTATTTTCACCTGTTTATTGTTGTTTGTATATAGTTCTGACATCCACAACACATTTTATAAACTTATTGTCACTACAAATAAAAGTGAAGCTTATACAAAATCCCATAAGATTTTCAATAAATACAGCTATAATTAATGGTACATCTAAAGGAGGAGGTATAATATCATTTATTTTGTTAATTGTTATTCTGATTATATGTTTTATATGTTTATAAAAGCTAAATGATGAGGAGTGGTTTGTCTTGATTGGAAATCTCAACTACCCTTACTAGGATACTCTCTGACTGCTATCTCTGGAAAGTACAGGACAGTGCCTTTCTGTTATCCCACTACCGCAAGCTTCCACAAAACTATCCCTTGATTCACCCTGAGTGGTTTGTCTTGATTGGAAATCTCAACTACCCTTACTAGGATACTCTCTGACTGCTATCCCTGGAAAGTACAGGACAGTGCCTTTCTGTTATCCCACTACCGCAAGCTTCCACGAAACTATCCCTTGATTCACCATGAGTGGTTTGTCTTGATTGGAAATCTCAACTACCCTTACTAGGATACTCTCTGACTGCTATCCCTGGAAAGTACAGGACAGTGCCTTTCTGTTATCCCACTACCACAAGCTTCCACGAAACTATCCCTTGATTCACCCTGAGTGGTTTGTCTTGATTGGAAATCTCAACTACCCTTACTAGGATATTCTCTGACTGCTATCCCTGGAAAGTACAGGACAGTGCCTTTCTGTTATCCCACTACTGCAAGCTTCCACAAAACTATCCCTTGATTCACCCTGAGTGGTTTGTCTTGATTGGAAATCTCAACTACCCTTACTAGGATACTCTCTGACTGCTATCCCTGGAAAGTACAGGACAGTGCCTTTCTGTTATCCCACTACCGCAAGCTTCCACGAAACTATCCCTTGATTCACCCTGAGTGGTTTGTCTTGATTGGAAATCTCAACTACCCTTACTAGGATACTCTCTGACTGCTATCCCTGGAAAGTACAGGACAGTGCCTTTCTGTTATCCCACTACCGCAAGCTTCCACAAAACTATCCCTTGATTCACCCTGAGTGGTTTGTCTTGATTGGAAATCTCAACTACCCTTACTAGGATACTCTCTGACTGCTATCCCTGGAAAGTACAGGACAGTGCCTTTCTGTTATCCCACTACTGCAAGCTTCCATGAAACTATCCCTTGATTCACCCTGAGTGGTTTGTCTTGATTGGAAATCTCAACTACCCTTACTAGGATACTCTCTGACTGCTATCCCTGGAAAGTACAGGACAGTGCCTTTCTGTTATCCCACTACCGCAAGCTTCCACGAAACTATCCCTTGATTCACCCTGAGTGGTTTGTCTTGATTGGAAATCTCAACTACCCTTACTAGGATACTCCCTGACTGCTATCCCTGGATAGTACAGGACAGTGCCTTTCTGTTATCCCACTACCGCAAGCTTCCACGAAAGTATGTCTGCCAATACCATCATGTATAGCTTATAACCTAGTTACCCTGCTAAGCTTTATTGTTTGCCCCAGCTTGCCTGCCAGCAGCAGCTCTCCCTTTCCACTCCTTATTACCTTTCTCCCTCTCCCTTTACACTGCTACCTAGCCTGCACTCTCTCAGCCATTGTTCTGGTTCTACCTTGAAAGCCCTGTGTATGCTCACTGCACTTTTGACTCTTACCCACTATATTCATTTTACCTGGATTCCTTTCTAACTACTTCCCCTATCGCACCTTACTTATTTCTATCCCTGTCCTCCTTTTGAGGTACTCTCCTATCCCCTCCTCCCAGGTTACCTTCTCTTACCCTGACTTACCTAGCTTTCTCTGATACTTTTTCCTTCTTCCTTGGACTACTCTGTGTATCCCGCTCCGTAAGCCCTGGGCTTCTCCTCCGCTCTCCTCCCTACCCCCAATTCCCACCCACCCCCAGGGGTCCTAACCTTATACTTCTCTAGTCCCTCCCCTAGACCTACCATCCAATCTTTTGTCTTTACCACCACACTAATCTCCTCCCCTACACACTCTCCATATCCTCCTCCCCCATTTCTCTTTTACATACTAACCCTCCTTACACTACTCACACCTACTCTCTTCTACCACTATTACCTCTCTTTCTATATCTCCCCATTCATTTCACCCCTCTCTCTACCTCACATTTCATACCACTGCCATACCTCCTGTTACACTTCTATATATTCCTTCTTTGCATCATACACCCACACTTCCTCTACACTACCCCTAATCTGTGACTTTTTCCCTACAACCTCCTCTAACTTACTTGATCTCTAACATGAGTCTCAATCTATCCACACTGTTTTTACTCTTGATTCTACTCTTAACTACTCTTTACTCAACCTACCTCCTTACCTTTTTCGAGTATCCACTTCTCCTTCAGCCAACAAACTCACAGACACATACTTCTTCCTTCTATACTTCTCTCAATTCTTTCTCCAATACCAATACTACCCCAAGCTACCTCCTACCCAAATACCATAGGTACTCCCATCTCTCCTACACCCTACACTCAAACAAAAAAATAAGACCTCTAACCCTTCTTAGTATCAAAATCACATCTAAACCTATCAATCCTACCTTACAAGACGGTGACATTCATCCCAACCCTGGCCCCATGCATCCTTCTACACAAGCACCCAAACATGGCACCAATAATACACTCCTCATAGGACACCTTAACATACGAAGTGTAAACAACAAAGTACCCTACCTTCACACCCTCCTAGATATACACTGCTTTGACATTCTCTGTCTCTCTGAAACCTGGCTAAAGCCAGCCACTAAGGATACTGAGATTATACCAGAAGGCTATAATATACTCAGGCTTGACCGTAACAAACGAAAGGGTGGTGGTGTAGCAATACTGTTTAAGAACCATCTTAATATATCTACCCTACTAGCCTGTCCAACCCAAGATAGTAAGGTGGAAGCCATCATCTCGAAACTTCAACTTAATGCTAAAAAAGCCCTTTACATCATCTGCATATACATACCTCCAGGAAACAATATACCAGTTGTAGAAGACTTTCTCAATTGGGTTTCCAACTACTACCCCCAAGAAACTATCATTCTTGGCGACTTAAATATTGACTGGAATGCTATTAATACCGAAAATCCCACCTCTCACATTAACCTAAATGGTTTCACCCAAGCCATTACATCTACAACAAGAGTTAATAAGCTAAACAGGAAACAGACTATATTAGACTGGATTCTTATAAACAAAATTAATATCACT
The DNA here is from genome assembly GCF_019279795.1 of Protopterus annectens. Lineage (NCBI taxonomy): Eukaryota > Metazoa > Chordata > Ceratodontiformes > Protopteridae > Protopterus > Protopterus annectens. Next base: position 1,967,099,414 of record NC_056739.1, read on the forward strand.
TATAATGTTGGGACCCTGCCTGATGACCTCAGTGATCACTGTTTAACTTACATTGCAAGAGAGAAGACTGATTATCTTCACCCCCTTAATATAAGAAAAATATGTTCTACTAAATACTTTAAAACCGACCTATTTCAGAATGAACTCAGAACTTGCAACTGGAACCCATTAAAGACTCTTCCACTTAATGAAGCAGTATTATTCTTTAATTCTACTTTCCTTTCTATTCTAGACAAACATGCTCCCGAGCGCACTATTAGAATGAAATCTAATATAGCCCCTTGGCTCTCAAATGAAACTAAAAAACTAATTCTCTCCAAAAATAAGATCTGGAACAAATGGAGGTCCCATAGAATCAGCTCTGATTTTCATCACTTTCGCCAACTTAGAAATCTTACCAAAAAAGCCATCCTCACTGATAAAAGAAAGTTCTACTGCAACCTACAAGAAACTAACCTAAATAAACCCAAACAATTTTGGTCTTCTATCAATAGACTCCTTTCTCCAGGTACTGCTAAAACTCCCTCCCCACTAACTGCCAACCCTGACACCCCTCTTCAAACTGCAAATACCTTTAACTCATTCTTCTCTGATACTATTCAATCTCTCGCTAGACAATTAAATACTAATAACTTTTATCCTCCTAACAATCACTTAAACTCTACCTGTAGCTTCTCTTTACAACCCATCTCTACCTCTTCCATCTTCAAACTACTTCTCAAACTCAAACCTTGTACTCCCTCTGCTGACAAGCTCCCTCCCCTATTTTTATAAAAAGCAGCCAAAGAAATTGCTTACCCAATTACTTTACTCATAAATAGAACCATCCAAGAAGGAACCATCCCTCATATCTGGAAAATCTCTCATATTATCCCACTACATAAAGGCAGTAACTCTATTGACTATTCCAACTTCAGACCTATTGCTCTTCTCTCTCCATTAGCAAAAATTATGGAAAAATGTATACATCAGCAACTGGTACAGTACCTATCTCTTCACAATATTTTAGCTAACTGTCAACATGGCTTTAGACCTCACCATAGTACTACCACTGCCCTCCTTTCCTTTGCAGATACCATTAACAGCAATCGCAACAAGAACCTACTCTCTTCTGCCCTATTCATTGACCTCTCTAAAGCTTTTGACATGGTCAACCACTCTTCTCTAATTAGCATTCTCAAATCCCTCTCATTTGATAGCCATGCCATCAAATGGTTTACATCATACCTCAATAACAGACAACAAGCCGTTCTTTGGGAAAACCATATCTCCTCCTTACTACCCATTGCAATTGGTGTCCCTCAGGGCTCTTTCCTTGGTCCTCTCCTCTTCTCCCTCTATATTAATGATCTCCACTCTGTAATTCCTCAAGCTACCTGCATTCAATATGCAGACGACTCTACTATCATTTGTTCAGCATCCACCTCCTCTGATCTAACCACTCTAACTCAAACTACATTCAACACTGTAGAAACATGGTTTACTAGACGGTATCTACTTCTCAATGCCAAAAAAACCAAACTTCTCCTCTTCACCCCCACCTCTCGTACCTCTCCACTTAACTTCTCTATCTACTCAAACAACAACACTATCATCTCTCCTGACTCTACAACAAAACTAATAGGAATTACCATTGGTAACAATCTCTCTTCACCATCAAAACTGTTAACAGAAAAATTGGATCATTATACCGTATAAAACCATTTCTTACCCCATCTACTAGAGCTACTATTGCTCACTCCCATCTTATATCTACTCTCTTCTATGCCTCTCCTATCTTCACCAACCTTAAAAAAACTAACCTAAACAAACTAGCAACTTGCTATAATAACATTGCCCGCTTCGCCACTGGTAACCCTTTTAGAACACATCACTGCCTCAATTTGAAACAGTTAGGCTGGCTGGAACTACAAAACTATCTTAATATTTCACAACTTACGATTGCCCACAAATTACTGTACCAACCTAGTAACACCCCTATACTTTCACAACTTCTACTCCATTATAACAATCTCACCTCTCTTCGTTCCTCCTGCAAACTTATGACCAAACCCATAAAGGCCCACAACTTAGCTGGTGACTCTCTTTGCACCAATACTGTAGGCAGAATATGGAATTTGCTGCCTAAAGAGTTAACACTAATCTCATCCCTACCTCTCTTCAAACAACAAATCAAACTACATTTCCAAAACCACTGGCTCTGTTCTTGTAGTACTCCAGGCTAACTTCCCTCTCCCTACTCTCTCCTAACCTTTAACCCTTCATTTTGCCTGAAAACTAACTTCTACCCTGCTTCTTTTCCCTGCTGTCCTCTTATGCTCTGACCTACTTCTACTATCTCTCCCACCTCATCTTCGCTGTCTTTTTTCTTCTCCTCTCTTACTTACTGACTCTTGCCTTGTGCCATTATTTTCTTTCCTTCATACTCCTTCTATTTCTCTTCCCTTCTGAGCTTTAACTGTAATCTACATGGCTGATGCCTTACTGCATAACCGTATATATTAGGTAATCTTGCTTTGAAATCGACAGAACATAGTGTATGAGTTTAAACTTTTGAGTTCCTTTAATGTATGCTGATTTTATTAACTAGTTGATTTAAATGTCTATTTTTATGTGTAAGTCTTTATTAACAATTTGTCTATCTGTCTTTGTTATGTTATGTGTGGAGCTTTTCTCCCCGGGCCTCTACTGAAAATGGACATATATCCAGCTAGACTAGCCCGGTCAACAAATGTAAAATAAAATAAAATAAAATAAAATAAAATAAAAGGAATTTCTTTAAACATTAATGGACTGAATAACCCATGTAAAAGGGCAAGTTTAATGAGATACATTAATTTGCATAGGGCCAACTTAGTATTCCTTCAAGAAACACATCTCCTGAAAAAGGATATTGATAAATTAGCCACTAATAAATATACAGTCTTGGTTAGTTCAGAACACACTCAGAAAAAAAGAGGAGTGGCTATTTTATGGAATAAAAGTATGCCCATACCTAAAACTATTAAGTCTTATAAAGATGATAAAGAAATGTTTTGTATGGTTACAATACAGATTAATGGAAAGACATATACATTAATCAATGTATATTGGATACCAGGAATTGGCATTAATACAGTGAAACACCATCTCAATAAGATCATATCATTTTCTATAGGAGATATTATTTTAGCAGGTGACTTTAATTGTATCCTACATGAAAAAGATACTACTACTATAGGAAAAAGGAAAATTACATCTAATGCAAAACATTTAAAGGATTTTGTTAATTTATATCATTTGAATAATATTAATAATCAGATAGATTCAAAATCATTACCATACACTTTTTTTCTAACAGATATAAAACTTATTCAAAAATAGATAGAGTCTTTATTTCTAACCAGATGGTTACAGACTTAATTAATTCTAAAATCATTTTGTGTCCTATATCAGATCATAATTCAATTGTCTTTGAGTTTATGATAAAAAGTACTTACAATGTTCAGATCAAAAGGATACCAGCATACTTAACTCAACTAAAAGACTATAAAGATTATATACTTTCAGAAGTGCAATATTTTTTAGACTTAAACAATACACCTGAAGTCTCCATTGTTTATATTTGGGATGCTTTAAAATCATATTTATATGGACAAAGTATCAGATGGTATAATAATAAAAGGAAATCTTGGGACAAGGAATTACTTGATATTCAAAGCAAATTAGACTCATACAAACATAATAATAAAGAAAATATTATGGACAAAAAAGTCATTGAAGAAATAAATAAATTAAATGAGAATACAAAGAAATTTTAACTCATAAAGTTAAAATAACATTAGAGAAATATAAGTTTTTGTCTTACTCAATAAGTCCCAAATACTTACATAGACTTAAAAATAAAACAAAAAGGTTGAATAAACAAAATCATATCAAAGAAATTTTCTCTCCAAGGAAAAAGAAGAATGTTTCTAGTTTAAAAGAAATATTAGATGAATTTAGAAATCACTTTCACAAAATTAATCATAATAACATTAACATGGAGCCTAAAGATAAAATAAAGAAATTTATAACTACAAACATGAACAAAAAACTTAATAAACAACAGACTAAACTAATGGATAAAAATATTTCATATGCAGAGGTTATTACACAAATAAACAAGCTTAAATCAAACAAAGCACCAGGTAATGATGGTATTATACCAGAGATCTATAAAATTCTATCCAAAAGTACTTACTCATTAATACATAAGGTTTTTATTTTGGCCCAAAATGAGTTAACAACTCCCCCATCTTGGCAATACACATTTATTTCACCAATTTTAAAACCCAATAAAGACCCAACCAGATGCACTTCATATAGACCTATTTCATTACTTAATGTTGACTATAAAATGTTTATGAGTATTTTTGCTGATAGATTAAAGACAATCATCCCAGGCATTATAGATATAGACCAGACAGGCTTTATTGTAAATAGAAATACTTTTGATAATATAAGGAGAACTTTAACGTTAATTGATTTTGCAAATAGGAAAAAGAAAGATTTAACACTTATTAGTCTCGATATAAGTTCAGCATTTGATTCAGTAAGTTGGGACTACTTGTTTATCTTACTGAAGTGCACAAACTTCTCAGATGCATTTGTAAATCTAATTGAACATCTATATAAAGGAGCATTGGCTTACATTAAGATAGGAACATATGTCTCACAAAAAATACCCATTTTAAAAGGTACAAAACAAGGGTGTCCACTCTCTCCACTATTATTTACTTTAATAATTGAGCCTTGGGCTAATTTGATCAGAAACAGTACTGATATAGAAGTATTGGATATAGATGAAAATACAATATCTAAAATTCAACTTTTTGCAGATGATGTTCTAATTACATCAGCTGGATCTAACTCTTCTATGCAGTCCTTATTTGATAAAATGATAGATTTTAAAAATATCTCTGGTTTAATATTCAATGAAGAAAAAACTAAAATATTACCAATATACACACGAAAAAATGTCCTCATTAATGATTTTAACAAATATATACCCAACTCAGGTCAGATAACTTACTTAGGTATAATATTAACTAAAGATATCAAATCTATTATACATAATAATTATAGTACCTGTCTTCTTAATATACAAAATCTTTTCAATAGCTGGAACAATATGTTTTTTACCATGGAAGAGAGACTCACAATTATTAAAATGATAGTATTCCCTAAGATATTATACTTAATACAATCAATAATACTCCCACCTACAAGAATAATTATTAAGAAATTGAATTCACTAATGTTAAATTTCTTATGGGCACCTAATAGACCTAGGATTGCATTAAAGAAACAAACTAATAGCTGGTCTCAAGGGGGCATTTCATTTCCAGACTTAAATTTATATACTATCTCTTCTATTATAAAAGTTATTACTTTGTTAATAGATCAGTCATATGTTGCAAGATGGAAAGATTACTGGGAACTAATTAGCATTCACTTCATGAAAATCTCTTTAATACATAAAAATATTATTGTAAATAACCCCATGTTATGGTTACTAAAAGAATTTTGTACTTCATCCATTACACCACAATATGTAGTTAGTTACCCATTAAACATTATTATCAATTATCGTAATTTTATATTCATGCATCCTAAGTATAAGGAATGGAATTTTATTCTATTCCCTATAATGTATACACAAGGTATGCTTTTGTCAACCACCTCTGAAAGAACTCTTTTAGTCACAGAGAATGATCTAAAGTATTGGTATCAGTTGCTGTCTGATAATAAAGTAAAAAATTTAGACTTCTTAAAGCAAGAATTTGATTTGAGAGAAACATGTTGGTTAGAAATTCAGACTTTTAGACAACATCTTATTAATAAAATTGATTTAATGTCTTTAACAGTTAAAGAATCTGTTCCAATACTGATTGATTACTTGATATTAAATTTACAACATAGAGTTTCTGATAAAGGTAAGCTCTCATACATACATAAAATTATCAGAGAAGAAACTCATTACAGTTCAGATACCTATTGGAATTATTTCATTTCCATTAATGGTGAATCACCAAAACAACAAGATAAACAATATATATTGGAACCTGCTTATAAAACTACTTCTTCCATTAATTGGAGACTTTTTACTTGGAAATTTTTACATAGATCCTTCTATACACCTTTAATAATGAATAAAATAAATAATAAAGACAACTTATGTAAAAGATGTAATGTAGAAATAAATGCTGATTGGGCACATATGTTTTATGACTGTATAAAATTGAAGGAATATTGGAAATTAATCAATGATTTTTTGCAGGCCCTTTTCACAGATAATTTCATTGTTTCTAAATCACTTATATTATTTAACACACCTGTTCCTAAAAGTGTTAAAAAAGTTAAACGTCCCTTATTATGGTCTATTCTAGCAGTGGCTAGAAAAATAATAACCAGAAATTGGATTTCAGATACCCCTCCTTCATTTAATGAATTTAAAAATGTTATGACTGAAGTGTGTCATATGGAATTGATGACAATAAAATCAAGAACTACTAGAAAAACATCTTATTATATTATATGGGATACTTTACAAAACCTGTTAAAAAATCTTAGTCTCAATAGCATGACATTATAGTTTAATCAATTGATTTGATTTGTAGTGGATGTCTTTGTAAATACTTTGGTTATTTTATTGAATGTTATAACTATTTCTATTTTAATTGCTTGTATAAAATTGTTATGATATTTATTTTGTATGTTAAAAACAATAAACTTGTTTAAAAAAAAAAATAAATAAAATAATTAATGACAATAGAACAAAAAGGTAACCAAAAAATGTCATATGGAACAAATGATTATTTGTTATAAAGCCATAATGAAGAATTGTAAAAAGAGGAATAATCTAAGTATGGCAAGGACATATTACAAAAAAAAAAAATATTTGACAGCATCACACGTATTCATGAATAAAGGAGTGCTTACAGATATATAAGATACATCCTGCATTGATAAATTACATTACAGTGACCTTGAAATAGTAGCAAACTAGTTCAGCCATGACAAAGGAAAAATTATTATCCCAGAGCTAAAAAATCAAAGGGGGATATTCCAGGGTCACTCTGTCACAGCCATTGTTTTGCCTTGTCCATAACCCATTAAGCTTTCTACTTAACAGATTAGGTCATAGTTACAACTTGGCTCCCAGAAAACACCCAGTTGAAAGCACAACTGCCAAGTGGTTAAAACAATCTCAGATGATATGGGGTAGGGTGGGGGTTGGCAAAATGGTTAAGATGTTTACCTCACAGACAAGAGATACAGGGCTTAATTCTCACTAAGGGAAATTGGCTAAGCGTAAAATGTTCCACAAAAACAGCTAGCCTAGTAACTGCCTATAAACCTATAAGAATGACATTTGGTCTTGATAAATGTGTGAGAGCAATATTTAAAGCAAGAAAGTTGGAGTACCAAGAAGATAGTTTGGAACAGGAATGTGATAGAAAGGAACCTGAACAGGAAGAAGTATATAAATATTCGGGAACTGATGAAGGATTGACAATAAAACATGAGCAAATTTGAACAAAACTCAGTATAGAATACTTCAGAATACTAAAACTAATACTAAAAACAGCCCTGACATCTAGGGACAAGTTCCAAACTATAAACCAATTTGATTTTCCTGTTTTGATTTGATTAACTGGCTCCAAAAGGTATTGCATCAGTTGAACAAGAAAAAGTACAGTTGTGTACCTACCATAAATGTAGATGTTCGAGTGTATTCACTGTTGCAGTCATTACACTTGGGTTATCCTGCTGGCAGGCTACCCGCAGTCTGCCTGAATTCCAAAGTCTAGGTCCGGCGTCAGTTGCTGTCGCCTCTTCCCTGACGTCAGTGTGCCATTTTCTTCAGTTTTTCTTGCCCCAGATGTCAGGTGCCCCCAAATTGGTAGGCTGAAAATTATGCCAATAAGTATGCATGCACAAAAATAAACATTTCCTTCATCTACAAACAAATACACCACATAGGTTGTATAGGATAGAGAAGTACAGATAAGTCCCAGCAAAGAAAAGGGGGATGGTGGGTGGGTAACCTGGACTGCAACCATGAATACACTTGAACATCTACATTTATGGTAGGTACACAGCTGTACTATGTTCACAGTGTTTCACTGTTGCAGTCATTACACTTGGGTTGAATCCCAAAGCTGAGGTTGGGTGGCTGGGTCTAAATAGGATTAGAAGAGGCTATAAGGCCCTGCAGAACTGCAGTGGCAAAGCCTGCTCTGGATTTAGAGTAGAGAGGTAAATGGTAGCGCTTGGTAAAAGTGTGCACTGAACTCCAAGTTGCAGCCTCTAAAATGTCTTTGATTGGTACTCCTCTGAGGAAGGCTGCTGAAGTGGCTGCTGCTCTGGTTGAGTGAGGCCTAATGTCCTTAGGCACTGATTTGCCATGTTGTGAATAGCAGAAATGAATGCAGTGGCCTATCCATTTTGAAATTGTCTGCTTTGAGATAGCCTTTCCTTGTGTTCCTGCAGCATATGCTACTAAGAGTTGCTCAGTCTTTCTGAAAGCTTTAGTTCTGTCCAAGTAGAAGCGTAGCTGTCTGCGTATGTCCAAAGAATGCAGGAGTTTCTCACCCTTATTCTGTGGGTTTGGATAAAAGGTAGGTAAATTAATGGTTTGGTTAAGGGCCACACTGGACATTACCTTAGGCATAAATGTCAGGTTCGTCCTCAGAGAAACCCTGTCTGGATGGAAAATGATAAAAGGTTCCACAGCCATGAGTGCCTGTAACTCGGAGACTCATCTTGCAGAGGTTATTGCTAGGAGCAGAGCTGTTTTCCAAGATAAGAACTTTATTTCAGCTGTATTGGCTGGCTCAAAAGGTGGCAGTGTGAGTTTTTCCAAGGCATAACTGAGGTCCCATGCAGGTATTGGTGCTCTCCTTGGGGGTCTTATGTTTTTCGCCCTCCTGAGGTATTGTCTTAGCAGTGGATGTGAAAAAATTGGTGGTTCCATATTGTAATGAGCTGAAATGGCAGAGGCATGGATTTTAATTGATGAAAAGGATAGGCCTTTGTCCAGCATCTCAGTTAGGTATTGTAAAATCTGAGGAATATTTGTTACAAACGTATCAATTCCTTGTGCCTGGTTCCAAGCACAGAATCTTTTCCATTTTCTGCATAAGATTTTCTGGTACTGGGCCTCCTGGCCTCCAAAATAACATCTATCACTGCTTTAGAGAGAGGTGTGTTCTGAATGGCTACAATATCCGCCATGCTGCCAGATTTAGGGTTATGATTTGGCTGTGCAGGATCTGATTGTTTCATTGGGTCAGTAAATTTTTTTTTTTTTTTTTTTTATTTTTACATTTGTTGACCGGGAAAATCCGACTAGGTTCCACAGATCCTGTTTTCAGCGGAGGCCCGGGGTGAAATGCTCCAGAAGCATGTCTTTAGAATGTGGGAGGAAACCGGAGTACCTGGAGGAAACCCACGTGAACGCAGGGAGAACATGCAAACTCCACACAGAAGGCACCCCAGCCGAGAATCGAACTGGAGAACCTCTTGCTGTGAGGTGACAGCGTTAACCACTGCACCACTGCGCCACCCATGAATGAGGAATTAGAGGCAATGACCAGGCTGGGCCTTGAGACAAGCTCTTTAGGATTGGGTACCAGTGCTGGCGGGGCCAGTCTGGAACAATCAGAATCATTTTTGGCTTCTCTTGTCTGACCTTTAGGAGTACCTTGGGGAGGAGAGGCAGAGGAGGAAAAGCATAAACTGTTAGGGTTTTCCAGCTGATTGACAGAGCATCCACTTTCCAAGCTTGCTTGTGATACATCCTTGTGCAGAATCTCTGTAGTTGGCAGTTGTGAGGGGAGGCAAATAGATCTATGTCCGGGCATCCCCATTTCTTTATTATGCTGAAGACTTGTGGATCCAGTTTCCACTCGTGGAGATCCGTGAGGTTTCTGCTTAGTTCGTCTGCCAGAGTATTTTTCTTTCCTGGCAGGAATTGTGCTTGCAGGTGTACTTGGTAAGTCAATGCTTTGTCCCACAAAGTCATGGCTTGTCTGCAGAGGGGATATGAATGACTGCCTCCCTGTTTGTTTATGTACCACATGACTGTAGTGTTGTCCGTCCTTATCAGTAGTTGTCCTGGATGGAGTAGATCCTTGAAAGCTGTCAGGGCATTCTGAACAGCTAGCATCTCTTTTTGATTGATATGAAGATGCCTTTGGCTTGTGGGCCATGTGTCTGAATACATTTTCCTGCCATGTGAGCCCACCAGACATAATCTGAAGCATCTGTTGTTATTGACTGCCTGGTTGTGGGTAGGGTGAATGGCTGTCCCTTGTTGTGGTGCCAGGCCTGTGCCCACCATCGAAACTCCTGTTGTAGGCAAGGAATGAGAGTAATTAATGTTTCCAGGCTGTGAAAATGTTGAGTCCAAACACTTTTTAGATACCATTGTAGTTTCCTCATATGCAGTCTGGCATATGGAATTAGCAGAATGCAGGATGCCATGAAGCCCAAAGCCTGCAGAATTTTTCTTGCAGATAACTGGGTCTTTGTTGCCAACATTTTGAAGTAAGAAGTTAGTTTCCTTTGTTTGTCTGGCATGAGATAAGCCATCTGGGCAGTTGTATTTAAGCTTGCAGCCTTGCACCCAGGAATATTATCTCTTGAGAGGGTACTAGTTTTGATTTCTTTTTGTTTACTGTGTACCCTAGGCAAATTAGTAATCTTTTTACAAACGTCAGATGCTTTAGTAGAATATCCTTGTTCTCTGCTTGAATAAGGTAATTGTCCAAGTAAGGATATATTTGAATTCCCCTTTGTCTGCAAAATGCAATTACTAGTGCCATGCATTTTGTGAAGAACACGGGCGCAGTAGATAAGCCAAAGGACAGGGCAGAGAATTGATAGTGCATTGAGCCAGCTATGAATCTGAGGTATCTTCTGCAAGATTGACTGATTGGAATATGCGGGTATGCCTCTTTTAGGCCCAAAGTTACAAGCCAAGCCTTCTTGCCCAGCATGGGCAGAAGCTGCTGCAGAGTCAACATTTTGAATTTTGGAACATCCAGAAATGTATTTAGAATAGATAGGTCCAGTATTGGTCTCCAGGCTTTGTCTTTTCTGGGTACCAAGAAAAGTCTTGAGTAAAATCCTTGTCCCTGCTCATGCTGTGGTACTTGCTGAATGGCCCTCATGTCCATGAGGGATGAAACTTGTTTTTGTGCCTCTGCCCATTGATTGTGTGGCAGGTCTGGCATACCTTTTGCCCTTGGCAGGGTGTGAAAGTGGAACCTGTAGCCCTGGGACACTATATTCAAGATCCATTTGTCATGGGTGATCATGTGCCAATTTTGAGAAAAAAAGTGCTAGTTTTCCCCCTAAGGGGGCTGCCAAAAGATAAGTGCTTGGTGCTGGCAGAGGAAAGTCATTGGGACTGTTTCCTGTATGGCTGTAATTTGTCTTCTCCGCTTTTGGATGTTGAAGCGCCCCACTGTTTAGGTCTGTATGAGCCCTGGGGCTGGGATCTGCCTCGTTGTGGCCTATCTGACACTGGAAAGGACCAGTTCTTTGTAGGCCAGTTCCTGCTAAATCTGGGTGGCTGTACCTGTAAGAAATCGTTTACTGTTTGCAGAGATTTCGCTTTGTCCTCCATTTTCTTCAACACCTCCTCTGCTTTAACACCAAATAAGGTATCATGCTGTAATGGAGGATCTAATAATTTTCATGATCAGGCAGATTCTGTTCCTTTAACCAAGCATGCCTCCTAATGACAGAACCCATAACTACAGCCCTGCAAGAGGCCTCCAGAGAATCAAAACCACATTGCAATGTATGCTTTCCCACTTACTCAGTTGCATGCAATAAATCCTGCATTTCCTTATTTTCTGCACAATCAGAATTAGACAACATTTTCTGTTTTAGCAGTGACATTAAGTATTGCTGATATTTAAGCATATGAAATTGACAATTTAAAGCCCTCATGGCCAAAGTAGCAGAAGTGTAAACCTTTTTTCCCCATCTGTCTAGTGCCCTTGAGTCTCTATCAGAGGGGATAGGGTTTTTTTTGCAATAGAAGCCTTGACCCCCTTGGGACCCTGAGAAATAGTTTCTGGGTCAGCAGCAGGGTTTTTATAAAGAAATTTATGTGAATCTGGAACCCTGTCTGGTTTTACAGGGGCAGGAGGTAGAGAGTCAGGAGAAATTCTGGACTCTGAAAATACATCATCTACAATGTCTAACACAGGAGGAATAGCCAAAGGCCTGTGCTGAGGTAGTAAAAGAAAATCCCTAAGCCTTTTCTTAGATTCTGAGTAGTCTTGGCTCTCCCAGTGGAAGTGCTCCCTCATGGTATGCAGGGTTTCCCCAAAAGAATAATCCTCAGGAGGTGAGGCTGAAGGGATAGATTCTTCAGCATCAGAATCCTCATAAGGAGGAAGAGAGTATTCCTGTTCAGAAGAGGAGTCAGAGGAAATGGAAACCTGATCTGAAGATTCATATTCTGTCTCTTGCCTAGGCCTCTTGTCAGGAGGGGGATGGGAACCCCTGATCAAGGTAATTAGGTCTTTGGCCATTTTGAGCATCTGTTTTTTAGGCATGGTAGTCTGTCCAGGAGAATGCTGTACTTTGTCTTTAAAACTGCTTTTGTCTTTGCTTTGGAAGCTGAAGAAGGCTTTACATATAACTGTGTAGGTCTGAAAACACCCTCAGAAGCCGATGCCTGCTCAGCGGCTCCGCACCCATCTGAGGGAATAGTTTCTGAGTGTCCAATACCTTGAGTATCCAGAGGCCTAGCTGGCTCCACGTGGGAGTCGTCAGCGGCCTGTGGCTCTGAGGTAGTGGGTGCCAGGGGCTGCGAAAGCACCTCATTGAGAACCGGTGAACTAGCGACTGGCTTAGTGGACGTCTCGTCGTCGGTTTTGGACCTCGGATGCCTGTCCTTTTCTTTTTCTTTGCGCTTTTTATAAACTCCGGTCATCAGCTGTTCCGACGGCATTATATAATAGAATCTTTGGCCAAAGTAGTGAAAGGCAAAATCGTACCGACGCTTAATAGTGCGTTGGTTAAATCTAGCAAAAAAACGACAGCTAGCAACATCGTGTCAGGGCCTAGGCAAGAAATACAGTAAGAATGAAAATCCTTATGAGGTATTTGCTTCCCACAAGAAATACAGTTGTTAACTTTTTCTGACATTGGACTGGAGCAAGAAAAAAGTTTCCCCAATGGGGTACTAAGCTTTATTGAAGACTTCGGGTCTGAAATTCTTTTTTGAAAATCTCAGCAGTCAGCCGGCCGGCACTTGCGAACTGCTTTTGCTTCAGGCACCGCAGGGCAAGAAAGTCTGAAGAAAATGGCATCGGCTGCATCTTTTATACCCCTGGCGCACTGACATCAGGGAAGAGGCGACAGCAACCGATGCCGGACCTAGACTTTGGAATTCGGGCCGACTGCGGGTAGCCTGCCAGCAGGATAACCCAAGTGTAATGACTGCAACAGTGAAACACGATGAACATCAAGAAAACTGCGTCATGCTTATCAAATGGTATTTAAAAATCAGTGTATACCAAGATCATATATTCTTCATTCTGAAGGAGGTATGGGCATTATCAAAATGTATTACATGTGTAGATCTGCAGTCATAGGACTGCATACATATCTGCTGACCTCATGAGATCCAAAAATAGTGAAAGTTTTAAAACATAAAGAGAAGAAGTCTACAATGACTTCCCTGCTTAGTTTAGCAAAAGCATATCTCTGTCAAGCGGGAATGGAAATCAAACCAGAAGTAGACAAAAATCAGTCAGTAACTGAATGTGAAAAAAAAAACATAAGGAGAAGAATCAGATGAGAAAGCAAGAAATGTGGAAAAGGAATTAGTACTGTGGTAAGTACAGAAAATTCCTGGAACAACCTCATGTTGATCAGGACTTGACACAGTAATAGTTCAAGAGAGGTTAATTTAAACAAAAGATGAAAGGTTAATATTGGTGGCCCAGGATAGTGAACTGCAGCATGTTGTTTTATAATGGCCATTGAACACGTGGGAGAAGCAAACAAATGCAGTTCTGTAAAATAGAACTGGAAACAGCTGTACATCTTGTTGCTGGGTATGATACACTAATGGCAGAGGGCCTGTATACTGAAAGGCAGAATAATGTGACATGACTGTTTATTGAGGATTGTGGAAACCTTGCAATACTGAAGTAGTTAAGAAGCATTGAAAACATGAACCATAAAGCATTATAGAGAATGATGAAGTTTGTATCACACGGGATCACCCATTACCAACAGTTCAGAAAACAGATGTGAGAAAAATAGCACTGATCATTGGAATTGTTACGCCCAGTAGTTAGTGTCTTATGTACAGAGAGACACAAAGTCATAAAATACCAGGATTTGCAGGCAGATATGAGAGCAATGTGAAAAAAAAATACCCAGACAATTCCAGTAGTAGTAGTAGGAGTAAATTGGGTCTCATAAAAATTAATTTACAGTCGTATTAAGATATGCTACTAATACATGTATGAATTGCAGAAGGAGTCAGTGTTGGACACATTACGGGTGCTATAAGAGCACTTTTGATAACATCATAGATTGAAAAAATACTAATTTCATGAACTTTAATCATACCCTGACTTAGAAATTGGTTCTAAAACATTTGGAGAAATTAAACTGAGGAATAAATCTATCCACTTAGACAACTTTTACCCTAACCCTAACACTGGCACATACACACCAACCACTAGAAAACCTTTTCAGTCATCCATTTTCTGACACAATCCTGCTTAAAACACTATAAAATGAAGATTCAGCCAAATGTGCTTTTGATATTTTGTGATTTCAATGTTTTCACCACCAAAAATCTTTGTGATCAAATGTACTTCTGATATTTTGAAATGTATCTATATCTATAATTATATCTACATCTACAGCTATATCTATATAGTTACATTTTACAATGCTATGCTAAGCAGAAGTCAAACCATGTCATCAAGTTTGCTGATGACACCACAGTCATGGGGCTCATCACAAAGGAGGATGAAAGGGCTTACAGAGAGGAGGTGGCATCTCTGATCAGTTGGTGCAAGGGGAACAACCTTGACCTTAATGTAAGCAAGACCAAAGAGATTATCATCGACTTCAGGAAAACAAACCACCCAGCACTCAGGATCAATGGTGAGAGTGTGAGGAGGAATAAGAGTACAACATTCCTGGGTGTACATATATCAGAGGATCTCTTGTGGTCAGGAAACACCAACCAATTGGTCAAAAAAGCACACCAATACCTCCGCTTTTTAAAGAGGCTGAACAAAGCTAAGCTTCCTCCTTAGTTTCTCTCCACCTTCTATAGAGGTGCAATAGAGAGCATCCACACCTACAATTTCACAGTGTGATTTGGAAGCTGCACAGTTACAGAAAGGAAGGTGCTTCAGAGAGTGGTGAGGGCAGAGAAGGTAACAGATTCCAGTCTTCCATTAGTACATCTTTATTCTGCAAGAAGCATCCAAAAGGCCACCAAAATAATACAGGACAGCACACATTCTGCACATGGCCTGTTTAAGCATCTGACATTGGGCAGGAGATATTACAGCATCCTCTGCAGGACTACAAGATTCATTAACAGTTTCAACCCTACAGTGATTACACTTCTGAACTCGGGCACTAGTCCCAAGAGTATGAACACATAATAAGTCAATTTTTATTTATTTGTGCAATATATACTTACATATGTTCCAAGTAAGTGCAATATTTACTTATTATATTCTTAAGTCAGTATTTAACCCACTCAAGTGCAATATTAGACAAATAACTTAGGCATTTCAATCTGTAGTGTGTTTTGTATTACTTTAAATAGGGTAGTTATTTTAACTCATGGGAGGGTATTCTTTTCGTATATGAGTGCTAGTAAAGGCCTCTGCTCTTTCTTGTGTGTATTGGGAGTAGTACTTTGTTGGTTATTTTTATTTCTCTACTTGTATGTGGTGTTTCACTTTCCTTTGTAATCTCGAGAATTGAGCTGATGCACGAAATTTCATTTAGGCTACACATGTGTAGTTCTAAATGACAATAACGTTTACTTTGACTTTGATTTTGACTTTGACAAACACTTGATAGAATTTCAGTTGACTTTTATATGAATGGTCAAAACAATTTCACTGAAAACCTATTTGACTGAAAATACACTTGATTGATAACCCATTTAACTGAAGCCTCATTTTACCGAATCACAAATGATAGAAAACAGTAGAATAGTATAGTCAGTATGCGATAGGTTCATAGGTTCATAGAAGGTTACTAGGCTCATGGCTCTAGAGCCCTTATAAGCCTAGCCATTTTTATCCCTAATTGCCCCAATTGATGGTAGTTAATAGAGTGAAGTTCGCAGAGGTAAGGGTCTATGGTAGTTTATATCGACTTCTTCTGTCCATAAGGGACATGGATGCCACCCTAGGAGTGAATTTACGGCGACCCATCCATCAATCTAGATTGAATTTGAAGAGGGTCAGTTTGGGGCTCTGTTTCACATGAATGGGCATAATTTCTGAGGATACTATTTGCTAGAAAACTGAATCTAGAAGACATTCAGTGTTTCAGCTAAGTTGCATCTGAATGCCCATGACATTTTACTTCTTAAGTCTTTATGGATACATTCAGACTAAGAAAGCCAAACTCTACACCCAGCCAAGCTAAAGTCTTCACTGTGTAATACATTAAACCTCCTACAGTGAAGGCACATGGGATTTTTGTAAAGGACCTCAAAGGCCATACAGTGTTTAAACTACATGGTTTCTGAATGTCTATGACTTTTCACTTTCTTTTAAAGTCTTTATGGGTGCATTCAGACCTGCAAAATATCCCAAATAACATCCAAACCAAAGAGAAAGAAAGTTGTACATACAAACCATTTA
>NC_056739.1:1967418826-1967501326 GCF_019279795.1 Protopterus annectens
CAGGCTTATGGGGCGATAGTTTCCAGGATCCGTTGAGGCACCACCTTTGTGGAGAGGGACCACTGTTGCTGTACGCCACTCTTTGGGTACATATCCTGTAGTAAGGCTGAGATTGAACAGTAGTTTTATGTTTGGGTTTAGCTCTTCTTGGAGTTCATGTAGGACGCAGCCCGGGACACCGTCTGGTCCCATTGATGCTGTGTTTTTTGCTTTGAAGAGGGCGGCTCTTACCTGAACATCTGAGATGTCAGGGGGGCAGCACTCTGCTGGGATAGATATTTGCCCTTTTGGTGGGGGGGGGGGAGTTTGCACTGAACCTGTCAGCTAGGATGTTGGCAATGCCTGTGGGTTCGGTGCCTAAAGGCAAATTAGGTTTGCAGGATTGCCTGGAAAGCCACAGTGACTACCAGCGTAATTAATAAAGCAATATATATAGTTACAGCACATTATATGAAAGTGTATACAGTGCAGAGTACTGTGGAAACCTGTTTCAGGTATACTGAATAAAAGTTGTGTAAATGATCAGTAAGGGTGCATAGACTGCATTATAAATAAATAGGAGAAGAATATATATAATGAAAAAGGACACACAAACTGTAGGAATAAATACAGGAGGACAGGTGAAACATGATAATGTACAACAGATGATGGCTTGACAATGAATGCAGTTGAAGCATGGCCATTAATCACATATCAATATCATATAGTATGGACTGCAGAGCTATTGTATATTAAGTGACTGTCACACAAGGTGACATATCAGTGGAGAAGATTCTTCATTATATAAGCATCCTGAAATGAGCAGTGGGGAAGATATTTATCAGGGATGGTATATACAACAAGGGTTAGGTGCATATGAAGCTGTGCAAAATGACTTGCCTGAATATGAATGTAATGTACACATAGGTATAAACCAAGTGGGACACATAGTAATAGGCTCATTGACAACAGTAGACAGAAGCATGCACAATCATGGATAATATCAGAATAATACCACTGGTAAGCCCATGTCTGATATAACATATGTGACTGTGAGTGAACACACTTGTACAACTATTATGATTTATCAGCAATCACTGAGGGGAATCAAGCACACCTTCCTCAAAATTTGACACTGCCAGAGGTGTTAGGAGGGACATTGTTACACCTGTATTTTAAATTACTAGCAATCCCGGCTAGTTGACAGGTGTGCATACCATATATATGCCACAATTTACACTTTCACAAACGTAACCCATGCCATCAGTGCTGTCTATCATCTATGTATTTACTGTGTGCATCATACATGCATCTTGTATAACACCTTGAATGGATTCTGTACTGTCATACCCTAATGTTTATGCACAAATAAAAATACTTAGCAATGGCCTGTATGATATATGGGGGCTCACTGTGGCAAAAGTACACTTGATTAACTCATCCATGGAAGAAGGTGCATTGTGCGCAATTATTGGAGTGATGAGAGCTGAAAACAATGGAACTATAATGACCTTTGATGGGGGTGTCCCACACATACTCAGGAGTTGTTTTACATACAAGGGACTGGTCACTGCTGTGGGCACATGCTGATGGATGTTCTGCATACCATCTACCTGAGTATCCAGGTCACATACCACATGGTCTGCTCATAGGACTGTGCTGTCTATATTGTAATTATTTGGTGCATTTGCTTTCATAATGGAACTACTCCTGCCATGATTTTTCTTCATCTACCATATCCCCCATGGCTGTGGCAGCAACCCTTTGTGTGTGTTGATACTGCATGCATTATACCAATATCACACTTGGATTCTGTGATTGTTCTCAATTTGCAGTCCTCCACAAAGCTGGTTTGAAAAAGTATGTATAAGTCAGTTTTGATGTCTGACACTTTAATGCACAGGAAAGGGCCTAGCACAGGGCACTCAGGTTTGGACCTGGTCACTGAACTCTAGATAGTGGTGACTTTACATACTACAACATATGTATCTGTCACATATGTGATTCAGTTGACTACCAACTTGGTGATGTAGGTGTTTATGGCCACTTGAGACAGTTTTTTCTCTTATGCCTGACTGTAGATTTGTGTCAAATGTCTTGGCCAGGTAAAGTTATACATGATGACAGTGTTGTCATCATGCATGCCCTTGGCAACCCTCTTGAAGACAGCAAACAGATGTAACAGACATGATGAAACCTTAGCAAGTAAAACATGAGTTTGGTACACAGTTGGAATATTACGTGTCTTTTTAGAGAAGGTCTGTGATGACTGCTTTTCCTCCCTTCCAGATGGGGAGAGTCAGGATGGGTCTATAACTCCATGCATCAGGTGATGACCCCTCCAATCAGAAGGATGCATGTTGCTGTACACCCTTCTATGGAAACATAGACTGTCTAGAGGCTGTGTTTAAGTATGGATCAAACTGTGTCTGGTAGGTCAGGTTTTAGATCATGCTATAGGCAACCTATCATGTTCTCAGGGCCCATTGATTCTGTGTTGTTAGCCACAGAGAATGCACAGATGAGCTGCTCTCATAAGAATAAAAACTGAGTAATGTTTGCATGTATACTTTGGCTGATGGCCACTGGTGTCAGGGGAGTGATGTGTGAAACAAACTGTCAGCTTGGGGATTGTCTTATTACCTCCAGTTGGGTATGTCTGGTGGCATCCACATACAGATCTGTGCTTAGTTATGTATTCCACTTAACATTTCATATGTATTGGAATAAATAATTTGCGAAAAGACCTTCAACTACAACAATGGTCATTCATCACATTCCACATACTGCTGCAATGCACACAGTCGTGCAACTGTATGAATGTCACATACTTACATCACTTCCATGACATATGCCTATATGTGTTTCATGGGCAAGCTGTGTTTAAGCAGCCTGATGTCATATCAGGACACATTACAGATCAGTTGTTTGTGGCTCATGCAGAACATTTCCTGACACAAATGCTAATAGTCATACAATGGTGCTGCTGACCACCTCAATTATCCTTGGATCTAGCAAAACAACTGCACATATAATGAATTCCACAAGGTTGCAATTGCATAAAAACATGATACATTGGCTGTGTATAGCATAGCATAACAACATGTGCATGAGAAAAGACTTATGTGGCCATGTAATTAATATGAATTAATATTGATGTCTGTTACAAAACATTTAATGATGGTATGTAAACACATGCACACCTGTACCATACTGCAAGTGTCACTGTGATGGAGGCATGTGAACTGTGTATAAGGTTTATCTGCTCCACTATAACAACACATGTCCTAATATGCCAAACATATACATAAAAGTGCATCATATTATGTCAACATTTCTCAGAAGACATATTAATGCAGCTGTTACATTAGGAGCATGTACTGCAATGGCAGCAATGGCTGTCAATGCATTAGCTTGCATCACAGATTGTAAGACCCTCTTGCAGCCATACTGTACATGCACACCTCAATATAGCACATGTCAATGACATGTCAACTGTTCATAGGATCATAGGACATTATTAGGCTATGGCCAATATCACATGAAATTCTAGCCATTATTATACCATGAAAAAAATCCCTATATCTGTATTATGGAAGATAGTAGGAGTATTCTGCTTATGTGTATATTTGTTGGCTTGCATTACATCCTGCCACAGTCTATATGGGATATATACATCATACCATGACAGAATTAGCAATCACACATGCAGTGGTCTGGAGATGGCTTGCAGAGGTTCATGAAAGGACTCTGCTTCATGATGTGTGTATGCATATTTGACATGAGGATATCCTCAACTGCTCTGCAGGAAGGATGTCATGTGGCCAGAGGAAAAAGGAAGATGGTGGATAGATGGTGCTATGTGAAAGGATCCCTGAGTGGTAGTGAAATGAAGAGTGATTCCCAAGATCATACAATGACCACAATATACCACCAAACACACACACACACACACACACACACACACACACACACACACACACACACACACACACACACACACACACACACACACACACACACACCAGTAGACTGGGCATGATTTGAACCTTATACCTGTGTATGTATAGAAGATGAAAGCCATGTAATGTCACAGTAGCAACACCACATATGTCTGAGTGTAACACATATGTCTCAGTGCACATTATACAGCATGACTTCATCACTGCATGCTACAATGAGATGTTCAGAGAAGGGTTTGCTATAGCTGTGAACTCACATATTGTCTGAGTGTTATCACTGTCACTTTGCACTTTATGGAGTATGATAGCATCATTGTATGCTGAGGAGAACATGTTTGGAGGAGTGTAGGACATGGATGTGGAGTCACATCCCTGTGTAAAATTGTCTCAAAAGTGATAGGTGTATGTATAGACACACAAGTTGCCTGCTGTCAGAATAGAATTCCTATATGTGTAGGTAAAATAGCTAGCAAACACAGTACTTAATGTTACTGCTACAGCACATGTTTGTTTTGAATACTGTCAGAATGCATATTCTACAGGATGACATCATCGCTGTATGCTACAATGAGCTGTTCGGAGTAGGGTTTGACATAGTTGTGGACTCATATTGTTCTAAAATTGTCACTATAGTGTTGACTGCACACAAGTTGACTGCAGTGAGAATAGAAACCCTACCCAAGTATTTATAAAGCATAGTACTTAACACAAGTGGCATAGTACAAGTCTGGCTTTTACAGCATCGAACAACACTTTATAAGTGATGACATCAGCAGTGTATGGTGAGAAGAGGAAGGTAATTACAGTGTCCCACATGCAGGTGTAAAATGATCTCTTGAATCTCAACCAACTGAGCAAACACACACCAGTTGACTGCAGTGAGAACAGAATCCCTATCTAAGTACATCAAGTAGAAAAGTAAGTATTTAACAAAGCTCCATGTCACAAGTCTGACTTTTACAATGCCGCAGGACAATTTATAGTGGATGACATCATTATCAGATGTTTGAGAGAAGATGCTGTGAGGCCTGAATTAACCGGATGTGTAGGCATGTACAACTGTCAAAATATTACTACTTCATGGGATTGTACTAATGACTGAAGGATGCACAGTTATGCTCTTCTGACTAGACAGACACATCCACCAGATGACTTCATTGAGATTTAAACTTCTACCTAAGTACACCAACTAGAGAACTAAGTACTTAACACAAGTGCCATAGCACAAGTCAGACTTTTACAATGCTGCAGAACAATTTATAGTGGATGACATCATTAGATGTTTGAGAGAAGATGTCGGGAGGTCTGTATGAAATGGATGGCTTGCCATGTGTGACTGTCAAGATATTAAAGTTCTACATGTTATCAGAGTGATGAGTGTGCAAAGTATAGTATTTGCTGTTGTGTTTCAAGTGTGTATGTATACTTTAAGAGACAGCTTTACAAACTATATGCAAACAGCTGTCCACATTACAAGTACTGGAAAATCTGAATGTGTATTGCCAGTATAAACATGTGCATGGTATACCAGAAAGCATTTTTATTTGTTTTTGTAGTGTAGGTGATATATTTGGGAAAAAATACTGAGAGACCAAGTTTTAAGTACATGGGTGCAGGTAAAACATGACTACAGTGTAAATATGTGTTGTCATTAAACAGTGCCTTCCCTTTGGTTGTGATTTTACATGGACTTTACTGGAATGAAGACTATCTATGCATTAAACCTAAGTAATGCATGCTAATGTGCACTTCCCATATCACACCACCAAGCAGCTGGTTTGCGAGATCAATGGCAAAGTGTTTGCTCATGCAAGATACACATTTATACTGCTTTCCCTGTTTGCATGTAGTCAAGTGAAGAGCAAATGAGAGCCTCTGCTTCAGTGATAAAATTATGAGAGCTCTATTGGTTTGCTTACCTCCACAAAAAGATGTTAAGTGGAGAGGAACAGCAGTCAGCACTTTGGATAGTACTGAGTGTAAGAACCACAGCTGCAGCTTTTTTGACTCTGTGGCAGCAGGTGTAAGTGCATTAAGATATTTTTTTGACCCCAGATTATACAGGGAGTGAATCCAGGTGTATCTAATACTTTTAAATATGCATTTATAATGCAATGAAATAATTCTTAAAGCTAGTATAACTGTGTGTTTCCATAGTGTAGTGTGTTTAAGCAGCATTGTGCGACCATGGAAGAACCATTTGTTGTCACTCAGCATTGGTGTGTGATGCCAAACTCTGCACAACACAGAGGATAAAAAGTGAAGGGCTTCTCTGGGTTGATTTCACTTATGTATGCAGTGTGTGATTCTATATTTTGACCAGATTGAAGATGTTTAAATGGGGTAGATTGGAAAGTGGTGAAATGGGGAGGCAAGCAATGGAAAGAACAAAGGGGAAGCACTATAGAAATGTGCAGGAGAGAGGAAGGAAAGAATCATATCTGTCCACTTATTCAACATTATAAAATGAAAATATGTAGAGAATATAAAGTTTCTGAACTAAGAGCGGTAATCTGACAATTGGCATTAGTTTTTGATTTGGATGCTGATGTACCTGTTACTTGATTTAACATTGCAGACATGTATTGAGGGTATATATTATGCAAAACATATTTTCACACATAGGTGAATTTTCATCCTTGCCACAAAAGAAGTACTTGTTGAGCATACTCATTAATTACATATAAATACACATGACAGAGTGAGGGGTTAACCATGTATGTGTGTGAAATGCCAAGGTCCTGGATTCTACATTCATGTGTGTATGAGTATCACTGAGGTCTGGAGACCATCCAAGGCCAGAGAAGACAATTATAATTACAAAAACATAATATTCAGTATACCCTCTGTCACACATATAATTCAGGTTCCTATCAGAACGACGAAAATGCATTTTGTTGAATGCATTTTCGTCGACACATATAGAGTGAACAGGCAAAACAGCAAAGCAGCTGTTCAGCGAATTCTTTCCCTGGGAAAGAAGTCACTTGACCGCTTCGTTGCTTTGCCATGTTCTGAAGTGCAGTGTGGTCCCTTGTCTGGTATAGCTCCTGAGCATGAATGTGCAACAGTTACTGACCTTAGAGTTAGGGTGTGGGTTAAGGTAAGTGCATATGTATGAAAGTGTTTACTGGTTTTTATTTTGCATTACATGTATGGTTGAGTTACGTGTGTATGTGTTTTTAGCTGTTTACTTTTGTTTTGGGGGGGGAATTATGGTTCAGGTAAGTGTGTATGTGTTTGGAACTGTTTACATAAATGTGCAAGAGTTACTGACCTTAGGGTTAGGGTGCGGGTTAAGGTAAGTGCATATGTTTTAAAATGTTTACTGTTTTTTTTTCCGTTAGATGTATGGTTGGGTTACATGCATATGTGTATTTAGTTGTTTACTGTTTTTGGGGGGGGGGTACAATCAGGGTTAGGGTACGTGTGTATGTGTTTGGAAGTGTTTAATGTTTTTTTTTTTTTTGGTTGGAACACTGATTTCTTTCCCTAGGAAAGAAATCGCTGTTCTGTGGTTTCGACATTTTCAGCTTTTGCTGAAAATGTGTCGATGAAACATCATTCACTGTTTTCAGCATTTGATGTTTCAATATAGACCCATATAATTCATATTAGCTCCCCTGCTATAAATACTTATTGGTGTTTATTATTATGTTTACATTTTTTGTTTTTTTTTTAAATTGAGTGGACAAGCATTTAATAAAATTAGGAGTGTGCAAGATTAGAACCCAGGCTCACCTATATTGCAGCCTTACACTTACACCTGCTACCACAGGAACAGCTAAGGAGCAGCTGTATATTGTCATATGCATTAAGAATGTGTGCTGAACTCGCTCAATGCTACTTAGCAGGTTTGCATGGTGGCAAACCATACATGATAAAGTGCATCCATTTTGAAAATGTCTACTGTCTGCTTGCTGTCTGCAGTGTTCTGGACCTGCAGGTGTTGTGGAAGATTGTTAACCATCATGCAATGCCGATTAGTGGGTTTGTGCAATGGTAATTAAAACAATGCAACAATGTTTCCACTTTTAAATTTATTACTGTCTGCTTCTTGTGTGGGCCATTAGACAATGTTTGTGTGAAGGTAAGCAAGGTGGAAACTTGACAGGCAAAGCTTACCTTGTTTTACCTTTCTAAGTAGTGTTTATTCGGTACAGCCTTAAAAGGCAAATGGGGGAATTCAACCATGATATGCAGAGAGTATATACTGTGTGGTTCATCATGTTTACCAGGTGTGCTACACACACACACGCACACACACACACACACACACACACACACACACACACACGCACGCACGCACGCACACACACACACACACACACACACACACACACACACACACACACACTCTCACACACACTTGACTCCCTGGTGTAATTTATGTAGTCTTTATCATACAAGTAACTTAACATTAAATGCAGTGCATTTATCTGTTTTACTGTGTTTGTACTAAGCCATGCACCACTCAAATATTCCTACTAAAACATAAACATCAGTACAAAGTAAACTGTAGCATACAATACAGATTTTTATATGAGTCTGGATTTGAACTGTCACACCAATGAACCTACAAAACACAGTAAGGGTATCTTATCCCTCTTTGCCACTGAAACAGCTTTTCAGCTGGAATGCAAATAATTGTGCATGCAAGTAAGTCACATTTCATTTACAATAATAACAAGACATATAACACTTGTACATTTGTACTTGTTTGTACACGTGTTAATTACAGGTTTAGTGCAATGACATATCACATAACCATTTATGAATATTGTTTGCAACAATGCAGCTCTTTCTTCTCTTTGTATTGTGTTCATTCTTCTCTTTTCTGAGGCGTTATCTCAGACATGCAGTCTGTAAGACATTTTGTATCATTGTCCTTAAAATGTATGAGAATATTAAATGGCAATAATATACTGTTTTCAACAAAGGCAGGGAATTTGAATATTAGTGAAAAGAACTGAGAAATTTGTGCTGCCCACTTCCATTTAAAACTTTGATACAATTACTTCCATACTTTGTAAGTGTATCCTGGCCGACACACCCACTGTAGGACTTTGTAAGTGTATCCTGGCTGACACACCCACTATTGGTAAGGGAGTCTGAACTGAAGTGTATTTCTCCTCCGCCCCAACCATTCACAGTTGCACTCCATTAGCAACAAACACCGAAGTAGTGCCTGTACTACATTTACATCTGCTACATAAATCAAAAAGTTTGGGATTCGGCAATTCTAATGAGTTAACACCTTATTTGCATCTTCACTGTGCTTAGAGGCATGAGTTTACACCATAACAAGGTAACCGTGTAGCTAGGAAACTTGACGGTGACAAGACTTGTATATTTGTAGACAGAACACAGAGCAGTGACATTCCTTTAGATTTATCTATACAGAAAGTTTCTGATGCTACTACAGTGCTGCTACAGTATGCTTGTATTTTTCAGGTACATGCTAGATTTGTTTGCATGTTATGCGTTAGGGGATTAAACTGTTATCTGTATAGGTTCACAGGGTCCTAGATTAGTACTAGACTAACTGACCTTGTGGACCACTTTAAGCCTAGCTAATTACCCCATGTAAGAATCAAACTATACACCTTGTGTCTGTAATGTACACACCTTAACCATTAGACCGCTGATGAAGCAATGCTGATCATTGTGAAAGCACTCACTTATCTACAATAAAAGCTTTTGGATTTTATTCACCTGGATTGGCAGCATTTATTCCAGCTACCTTCAGCTTTGGGTGTGGTTTTTATTTTACTTTACTTGTATCTACCTTGCTTTGGGTTTGTTTGGATAAGAACCTTAACCATTATTATGACCTCATTTCTTATGCTTCACACTTGGCATAGGCATTTTTGCCATACATTGACTTTCACAGATAGACATGCTTATTAACTGACATTACAAGTGGTATTGTTAAAACTGGTTACCTTACAGTCTTTTCTTTCTTATTCCGTGGCAATGTGAAGTACTATATTGTCAATGGCATGGGGTGTAATGCTTGTGAGATGGCCCACAGACACTGCCAGAGGAGTTCTGGGCACAGTGAGAGGTGCCTAGCGATCATATACAATTTACTTTCATGTTTTACATGTGTACATATTTTGTGAAAATTTTGTGGAAAGCATTCATAACAGGTGAATTATGTATTGTTCCTTGGAGTCTACAAACTCTCATTTTCCTGTTGTTTTGGAGTGGGGGATCCATGTACTATTTACGTGTTTCCACATGACAAATTAGGTTTCGAGAGTT
The DNA here is from genome assembly GCF_019279795.1 of Protopterus annectens. Taxonomy (NCBI): domain Eukaryota; kingdom Metazoa; phylum Chordata; order Ceratodontiformes; family Protopteridae; genus Protopterus; species Protopterus annectens. The sequence continues at coordinate 1,967,429,035 of NC_056739.1, forward strand.
TTGCTTTTTCAGTTGTGTAGTCATCCTGGTATTTCCATGGGTTTACAAGGAAACCTGTATATAGTCAGTGGCACTTGTAGCAGAACATTCAGGAATTCATGTAGGATCCTGGATGCTGATGTCTGTGATATTCCCAGCGTATGCCCTGTTGGCCTCTGAAAGGTTCCTGTAGCTAAAACTCTAAGTGTGACACATACCTTAGTCACCACAGGTATTGGTTGCCCTTGGTTTGCTCTTGCTCTCAGCTGTGGATGACAGAGGTTGCAGAGTTCGTGTAATGTGTCTCTGTCTACTCTGCAGCACTCTGTAATTTCCACATCTTGCAGACTGTGGCAATTTAACAGTAATTTACCCTTCTCCTTCTTAGTCGGAGTCTATTTGCAGCAACAGCATAGACTTGTGCCTGTTGCACACACAAATGTATAACAGCAAATGTAGCCCCTAACAGTGTTTCCATGTAGACTACTTTCTGTGGCTGTATTCCAATAGATTTTGGAATTCACAGGGAAAGCCTACACTGAGTCTACACAATTGATTTATAGCTTGTTGAATAGCTACTCCATCTCAAATTGGTTGATTAGCATATGATTCAGCTCCTTATGCTGTAATTAGGATGCTACAATGTTTACCATGTTTGAGCAGCTCTACACACTGTGTAGAGCCACTTACGAAGTACAAAATGGTACACTACCATGGCCACATCACGCTGCAATGCACACATGATCTTAGCGGACCATGTAGGCTTTATTGAATCTGCATCATTATCTTATCTGTAAGATTTTTACATCACATCTTATAGTCAGTATTATTCAAGGTAGTAGGGCTCCAATTATGAATATCTTCGCTCTCCGCCCTTTCTTTTTATAAATAAAACATACATCACCATCACACATTTTATCATGGATGATACCTGACTGCAGCCATTCATTTAGAACATTAAGAAATACAGAATTTTTGACTGTCATTAAAAGTACAGTTAAAAACTATATGGTATCCCATTCAACCATTGAGATGAATCTTTATTAAATGTGTCTAAAACATACGTAATTCAATTCTGATAAAGAAATAACCTTAGCTAAAGAGATATTATCATGCTCATAAAGATGAGGAAGTGTCCAAAGTGTAGAACCCCCTCTGATAGGTGACTCTGCTGGACAGAGGCACAGGGGAACTAATCTAAGGGGGCAGTGAAAGCCAACACATTCTGGCTAGGCTTATAAATGCCTTTGGGCAGATAGCCTAGTACCTACCTATGAACCTATGAACCTAAAAAGAGCACTTCATATAATGTTCCACAACCTACATAATTTCATGTTGTTACCAAACTCATCTCCCTTTACTACCTTGCAACAATAAAACTGAATCAGACTCCTTTTGTGCTTTAGAGGATAGAAAGGACAAAACATCTTTGTTAAGTCCCTATACTACATATCATTGTTTTTGTAGTAACATATTAATCCTGTCCAAAATGAACATTTCTTGTTCCCTTTCTCTTCCAAGTAAAACATATCCTGATTAAGTAATAAAGCAATATCATATTGCTCCCAAGCTTTAACATGTGCATCCTCTGTTGCACTAATAAATATTTTTCCAATAAGCAAAGCAGATTTGTATACTTTGTTTTATACAAAAGCCAGCATTGTGGAAAAGTTTCACATAAATGTACCAGAGTATTTAGTCTCACAATGACTGAGAAGTGGAGTCTGCAACCCAACCAGTTAACTGTTTGAAATCTTTAGCTCCTTTTACCTTAACCAAATTAAAAGTCACAAAACCGCTGTATGATCAATTATAGAAACAGTTAAAAGTTGATGAAATAATAAAGAAAAAGAATCAGAAAAAAAATCATTTTCAAAATATAAAGTGTATGCAAGGTATGTATGTCCTATATATGGATTCAAAATAACATCCCCATCCTTCCAATTTGAATGTAACAAATGGACATGAGATTTTTGTCTAGCATGCATCATGTGATGATTCCAGTTACCTAACAATAAAATATGACAATTAACTTAAGTTTTTTTGTTTTTAATATAGAGAATAAATCTTCCTGAGCTTTGACACTAGTAGGTACATATAGAACAATAAGAGAAAAATACCCCAACAAACTTTTATATCACACACAAGTAAATGATCAGGGATACCTATCAAAACATTCAGAATAGTAACATTTTCTTATACAAAACAACTATGCCAGAGCACAATTTTTTAACAAAACATTAAAAAGGTGTATCCCCCATATCATATCAGCCTGCTTTTCTTGCATCTTATTTAACAAATGAATATCACAGAGACAAATAAATAAATACACAAACTTCATTTCTCATTAATTATGCTATTAACATTCAAGCTAGAAATAAAAAAACTATCCCTTCCCTTTCTTATTAGATTTTTTTCAGTTTAAGCTTGTGTATTTTTTTAATGCACCAATATTATCAACTCTTCTGCACCATCAAGGAGAAAGTTATCCCCTTACTTAATTTCTTCCCCTTCCATCTCCTGCAATGATGATTCAGCACAAAAACAGACATGCTTTTCTTGTTCAACAGTAATGTATCACACAATTAATTCCCTTACAGTAGAATTCATATTTTATTTAGAAACTTTAGCAGATGTATCAGAAAGTGAATAATTACCTTTATCAAGGTGTACAGCAATGGAAGTATTACTATGACATATAGGAACATTTTCTTGACCTTTTACACAATCAAGCCAAAAAATGCCCCTTCAAATTATATTTTCTGTGGGTTGGCACACATTTGGATGCTGAATGTCCAAGCTCCCCACATTAATGTCAATCTTGATAGTCAGTCCTGTACAAAATAAAGCAATAAACTACAACAAAAACAAGTTTTGAGCTGTGGTTTATAGGAAAAACAAACATGATGCCCAGTAACTGAAACTATACTCGGAAAGTCTTTAACCTTACTCTACATAAGTTAGACACCTACAGCCCCCAAACACCATTCCACAAGCCTCTGCCATCAAATACATTTTAACCTCATGAACATGTTTACAACATAAAGGAAAATAGCGAGTAACATTTTTTCTTCCATAACAGCAGTTCTGAGTTAAACAAATATATGTCTTTTATATTCCATATGCAATGCTGAAAATGATATAAAGCCCATTGTTGACTTACTGTCAACGTTTTGCAAAAAAACTGTCTGTTAAATCTGCAGTCTGAAAAGTAACATCACAGAACAAGGCTTTCCCCTCATGAATAAATGTATGAATGTCTTTAACTCCAAAACCAAAAGAGGTTATAACCAAATCCTAAATAATGCACCTATCAGGTGGAGTAGCAATCTTAGCAGAAATCTGCATCTCAGGTAATGAAGAAAACGTGGCAAACCAACAAAAACATTTTCAGTAGTGCATTTAACAACAGATGCATAAGATACTGTAGAAAAGAACATTGCACCAGACTTTTTAGCAGGCAAATTCACTAATAGGAAAACTACAACCTTTCCAACACCATCTTTTTTATTCACTAACATCACTTCCTGTAAGTCTGTAGAAACATCAGTCTCAAGTCATGAACAATCTATAATTTGGTTACACAAGGCTTCTATGGTGATATCAGAATCTTCAACATTAATAAGGTCAGTCAAAACATCATGTAGCAACCCATTACAGCTTAGTACTGTAACTTCAAAAGACATTTGATTCTCCACTGCAACAGCAGTTTTACCAGCACACAGCATGTTACTACCAACCTACAGCCAGTTGCACTATTTCTGCCTATGAAAAGAATACAAGAAGTTTACTGATGCACTGGCCAAATTTCATCTAGCTGTATAAATATCACCTCAGGTCTCCCCTGAAAAGAGGCCACTAGCCTAGCGGGACTAACCCTGTCTATAAAGGAAAATAAATAAAATAAATAAATCTTAAACCATAAAATGTAAGTAAAGCACCCCAATTAAATACTTGGATGTAGTCTTGATGTTTTGATGTTTTAATATTTTATAAGAGGAATATTTATAGCCTTTACTTGAGTTACAACTAAGCTCCTATAATATTCTTCCCTTTTTTAAGTTTATCAGAATTCCTTGGATGGTAACAACTCTGTCATAATCCAAAGCCAAGACCTTATGATCACTGCAGGTTTCATTACTTCAGTCTCATTTCTGTTTCTACATTTTGCTATGTTGTATTTATACAATACACACCCTAGTATCTTTCAGTAGATTACTGTTCTGTCAATATAAAAGTTATATTGTTGGCACCAAGCCCAATATTTTTCATTTTCAGCATTTATGTTGAAGTATTGTGACACACTGATAATTAATATCCTGTGTACATATATAAAGCACTTGTGTCTGCAGTATTGTTGCCTATCTTGCATTTCTAAAATTAATGAGTTTCTACTGAAGGAGAATTGTGCTGAACTGTATTATTCCTTCTTTTTTGATACATAACTTTCAAATGCCTAACTGATTTGTATGTGATGCCTGAAATGAATTAATTATGGAGTCCAGTTTGCTCTCTTCTACAAGAGTTTATCAATCGTGTTTTATAATACTTAAAACACAATGCACGTTTATATTGCACTTTATTATGATATAATATGTTTGCAGATGACATTGTGATCTGTAGTGAGAGTAGGGAACAGGTGGAGGAAACCTTGGAGAGGTGGAGATATGCTCTAGAGAGAAGAAGAAGAATAAAGGTCAGCAGGACTAAGACAGAATATATGTGTGTGAATGAGAGGGAGGGAGGATAGAGGAATGGTGTGGATGCAGGGAGTAGAGGTGGCGAAGGTGGATGAGTTTAAATACTTGGGATCAACAGTTCAGAGTAATGGTGAGTGTGGAAGAGAGGTGAAGAAGAGAGTACAGGCAGGGTGGAGTGGGTGGAGAAGAGTGTCAGGAGTGATTTGTAACAGATGAGTACCAGTAAGAGTGAAAGGGAAGGTCTACAAGAGGGTAGTGAGACCAGCTATGTTATATGGGTTGGAGACAGTGGCATTGACAAAAAGGCAGGAGTTTGAGCTGGATGTGGCAGAGTTAAAGATGTTAAGATTTGCACTGGGTGTGACGAGGGTGGACAGGATTAGGAATAAGTATATTAGAGGGTCAGCCCAGGTTGGAAGGTTTGGAGACAAAGCCAGAAAGGCAAGATTACATTGGTTTGGACGTGTGCTGAGGAGGGATGCCGAGTATATTGGAAACAGATGCTAAGGATGAAACTGCCAGGTAACAGGGAAAGAGGAAGGCCTAAGATAAGGTTTATGGATGTGGTGAGAGAGGACATGCAGGTGGTTGGTATGACAGAGCAAGAAGCAGAGGACAGGAAGAAATGGAAACAGATGATCCGCTGTGGCGACCCCTAACGGGAGCAGCCGAAAGAAGAAGAAGATGATGACTTTGGCTAATATTAGCCCATCGCTGAAATATCTTACCCATCTGACTACCACATTGCAAATATCTGTTTCTATACAAACCAATTAATATGCGTATCCATGTGTTAAGGTCATTTTTAGAGTAACATTTTCCATAAAGCACTGCTTAGTACATTGATGATCACGCATGTAATACTCAGTATTACAGTCATCATTGCTCATCACTGAAAACTGATTACATGATTGTTTAACATAGCTCATTTTATGTACAAAGTTATTATGCAGTACATTAAACTACAAGTACACTGCAATCCCTTTTTATATAATTCTACAAATCAACATTTTTTGTGCATAGCTGATTTTGAATTGCCAACAGAATTCTGTCATGTAACTACTGGAGAAATGTACACAGTTTAGCTTCCTTTGCATTTCATAAAAGCAGCATATCATCCACAAAATTATTAAATATAAAAAGTTATTTGCCAACATAATTTTGTTAACAGTATAGAGATTTCATTCAACATGTTTGTATTTGATGTTTGAGTAAAGCATTTCACTCAAGACTCCCAGGTCAGGCTAGTTAGGAACATTCTTGAATAATTAATTCATGTCTTTTTTCATAAGAATGTCATTGTTGGCTATTTGTGCATCCTGTAATGAATTAAGCAGAGAATTACTGTCTTTTATTATATACCTTTTGATAAACTTTAAGACAGTGAATGTCATTCTCTTACATTTGTACATATCACATGTTGAAAATGATTTTGGTATTAGAACTCTGAAATACTGATATATCATTTTATGGGTATGAAAACTTTCTGCAATAAAATGAGTTTACAAAAATGAAAAGAAAGACAGTAGCCTCATTTATGAAATACATTTGATTGCAGAGCTTCTTGATTTTACTTTTCATATAAGTAGATTCATACTATGCACAACTTTCATAACGTGACAAACAGCTATATGTGTGAGCATGAGCCCATTCTTGTGAATTTTAAGGAAACCTTTCTTAAAATGCATCTTTGGACACTCAGCATATAAATAAATCACTCCTTACTAATTATAGTCAGTCATACAGCTGATATAATTCTGATTTTGCATTCCGCATAATAGATTAGGAAGTTAAGTGCACATATTATATATTTTTTAATTGTTTTTTTTAAGCTCACCTGTGTGAAAAAGCATAATGCAAATGGTTGCTACAATCCAGTTGAATAAACAACATGAAATGGAGCAAGACATTCAGTCTTTGCATTAGGTAAGGACACTATGAGATATACAACATTAGCATGGTTATCTCAAATATTATATCCAGTACAGTATTTGAATACCTTGTGCAATGGGTTACATATCTCTTTAATATATCTGACAGAAGGTTTGTTGCTTGGACCCATGGTAGATTGGAGTATCTGTGCACTGAGATGCCATATATTCAATTATATTACTGTTGGTATCCCAAGCAGAAAATGCACACTTTGGGCATCATGTTCTAAATTTTTATGATGCATCCTGTGGGATACATTCACTGGGCACTTGATCCATAACACTAGAAAACTGTGGGATATAGAGAAATTATACGATTAGGACAGCTCAGTGGTAGCATTGTCACCTTACAGCAAGAGTTTCTCTGGTTCAATGCTGGGCTGCCTTCTGTGCGGAGTCTGCATGTCCTCCCGGTGTTTGTGTGGGTTTCCTCTGGGTGCTCCGGTGTCCTCCCACGTTACAAAGACATGTGTCTGGAGCATTTCTACCCGGGCCTCTGCTGAAAATTGGCTTGTTCCAAGTCGGACTTTCCCAGTTAACAAATGTTAAATAAAAATAAATTAGCACTGGAATGATCTGTTCCCAAAACATGTCACTTATCTGAAGAAGTTTTGACAGTGTGTTTTAGATAAGCCACCTGAGACACTGGAAAACTCCATGATTGTTTTTTCCATGCACATATGCTGCTGGTTCTATGAATCTAGTTCCTGTTTGCAGTCATCAAAGTAAGTCTGGGCAACTGTTTTGAGTATTAGTGAATTTTTAGCACATAAATATAAACACACATATGCATATGCATACTATAGGTAGATACTAGATAAAGACAGATAAATAAGCAAGTAGGCAAATATGACTCCTTTCCACCAATGAGGCAATTTGATCAGGTTTCATCTTCCTGAAAACATTATCTCAAAGTTTTGTTGTTTTATATTTGTTTTTATCCCCATGTCTGCTAGCCATCTAGTCTTCCCCTTTCAGGTTAAGACTATTGATTCTCTCATATGATGGACATACCCAGTACTATATGTAGGGGTATGTCCATCATATGAGATTTTCCTGTGCCCTGGTCAGTATCCTGAACCTATACATACTCCTAATGCTAATGTGAGTACCTACACTGGCATAAGGACTACCTATACCCCTCAGTCCGAGGTATGTTTCTTCACATATGATGGCAAGGGCTATGACCACTGAGTTGGGCTGACCCTGGCCATGTCCTTCTTCCCCTGCCTTACTTCTTCTAGCCTCCACTTATCATGGTGCATCAGGAAGCCAGCCATGATTCTCCCCATAATGGGCATTCCCATCCTTCCTGGCCTACTCTTCCAGAAATCTGAGCTGTTACTCAAACTTAGGTTGCCATAGCTATAATCTGGACATTAACCATCCATGCAATGGAGTTGGTATTTTTTCCTTAATGTTAGCATTTGGTGTTTTCATTGTAATAGGATAAGGCAGTACTGCTGTTTGTATGAAACCAATATACACTGAACATTTTCTTTTTCTAAGAGCTTTTTGCCTTGTGCCTGTCAACAGTCAAACCTCCCCCAATCAGACATGAGTCCATTCATTCCACCATATGGGGTATTCACAGCACGGAGGCAACAACCATCTGGAGGAGCAGTCATATAGGGAGCCATAAGAGTGCTTTTTGGTCTTTTTTCTATCCTCTGCTCATTCTGCCTGAGATGGGCAGTCTCCTTTCCTAGTCCAGGTTAGTATGGCATAACCCCCTGGCTGGTGTTATATGGAGACTATCTCTGCATATCCGCAGGCCAGGACCTACATATAACCTACCCTTTCAGCAACATGCATCAATCTGGAATTCAACCATGGGAGCATTTCTGTTAGTCCCTAACCCTACCCCCCATGGTGACTGACATAGACACTATTTGAATGTGAGGTATCCAGCATTGTCCTCCTGACATGTGCATGCCTTCACAGATATGATTGCTGACAGCTATTTTCACTAGCTTGTTCCCCAGACAATTGACATGTGCATGCCTTCACAGACATGGCTACTGACAGCTATTATCACTAGCCTGTTCCCCAGGCAATGTCCATTATGCAAAAATCTGGGTACACTGTGGTATTGGCCAAATGGGAACCACCTCACCCCCTGACTCAGAATGGGAGAGTTAGTATTAACCATTCTCTCCCATCCCTCATCACCAAGTTCATAACAGCACCAGAGCCATTACTCATAGTTGGTTAGTCTGGGTCACAGAGTTTTTCCCACTGTATGACATAGACAGACAAACAGATAGATAGCTAGATAAACAGATAGATATACATTTATATATTTAAGACCCATTTGCTAGAGACACATGTCCTCCCTGCTACTCACTCATTTCAGCAAGTGCTCTAACTTCCAATAACTTGTGTCCCTTAATGTTTTCTAACCCTAACAGAAGCATAATGTCAAATAGCTTGTCTCCCTTAATATTTTCTAACCCTAACACAACCCTGATCCTAACCCTAACAAAAAAAAAAAATCTAGCCCCTAACTCTAAGGCCCCCCATACCTCGCTAAACCTAAAATCCAGATCCCCCTCCCTAAACATAAATTTCTAATCACTCCCTAAACTTAAAATCCTCTCCCCCAACCCTAAAGTCCACGACTGTTGCCTAAACCTAAGATCTACTTCCCCTCCCTAACCCTAAGGTCTGCCAGGTCCCTAAACCTAAAATCCTCTTCCCTACCCTAACCCTAAAATCTATGATCACTCCCTAAAAATCCCCATCTCCCCTCCCTAACCTTAAAGTCCCAATCACTCCCTAAACCTAAAATCTCCATCCTAGTCCCCAAGTCTAAAGTCCCCCATTGATCTACACTACACTCCCCATCCCTCTCTCCAAAGTTAAAATCACCCTCACAACTCCCCCACCACATTTACCTAGCTCACGAGCATGTCTTTTTACTACTGCTCCCAGGACAGAAGCAGTTTGTATGGCTACTGCTTGGCTGAACTCAAATTCTAGTTTGAGAGTGAGCTAACAGTGGCTGAAAGTTCCTGGCTCTGAGGCAGTGGAATTTGAACAGCTGGAGCTAATCAACTGCAATAATCTCTCTATAGTTCACTTTGTCAGATCTGCTTTTATTGACAAAGTGAAAGATTTGTTGTCTTTGTTTTAGTGTGGTTTTGTTCAAGTGATAGATATGCTGATGCTGGGAAAATCAGTTTTCCCTGTGGTGTGTAAGGTTTGCTTGCTTGAAGATAAGTGGGCTTTTTTACTAATGTCAAGGATTTGAGATATACCAAAAGTTTTAGCTTTGAGGGGACTGTGTGCAAGTATTTGTATGTAAGGGTTTAACATTTCAAAAGTGCAGACTATGCTAGAATGTATTTGACAGGCAGGTTTGACAATGAGAACTAACTACTAAGAGAAGTAAGTTGGGCATGGTGGAAGCCAGTTGTTTGGGCTACCTTATAGAAAGAGGGATGGTAAACGCCGAAGCAGAAAAAAAATCAGAGGTCATAAAAAACTGATATTTACCATCTGGTAAGAGAGAGATGAAAGCCTATAGACCAAGTGTAGCCAAGAGAAATGCTAATGAGACTGTCAAAAGCCTGAAACTCAACCATTATCAATCCAAAGTCACTGAGAGGGGGTTCATTGTAAATGTATAGTATGTATTTGAAAGCATTTGTTGAATTTAGAATATGTGCCTTATAGTTTACTGTGGCAGAAAGTGAGAATACTCTCACAGCAGTTAGATGACATTAGGAATTTAGTGCCTCACTTGGAGCGTCATCTGAAGAGAGACCCTGTAATCACTGGGTGTGACAGCCTATTTGGAGCTCACCTATGTTGTGCAGCCAGTGAAAGTACTCATTTATAAATTTGGAAGATGGACCTGGGAGAGGCTTGCAGCTTTCTACTTGCTTGTTTGTTAAAAGACAGCTTGTATGCTGTAGGAACTCTATGGAGAGTACACTGTTGAAGCAACTGAAGGCACTGTGTGTGTTTTGTTTCAAACAAGGGCAGTAGTTTTGCTTTGTTTCAAAATAGAAGTCAAGAGGGCATTTATTTTGTTTTGTTAGTATGCTTTTATAAATGTCCTGTCTCCATTTTTTCTATGAACTTACAATGCCTTGGTCTACACAGGTATGGGAATGTCAAGCATTCATGTAGACTATGCGTGTGGATGGCACATCCACACCAAGGCTTGTAGGCTGTCCCAGTATAGTCTAAAGCAATTTATAATCTCTGGGTCAGAGAAGTTATAGTATATCACTTGCTAGCGATAATATCTCCATTGGCACTCGATGCCACCTCACACACATTGTTTGTAAACCATTGCATTGATAGTTAATGTATGCTGCTGCACAAATGATGGTGCTACTCTTAGGATTCATGCTCACTGCCACTCCAGTACATATTCTTTTTCCTTATATAGTCAGGCGTATAGTGTTGCTCAGTTTCCCCCATATACAACTATGAATCATGACTCTGTTCCCTTTGCATACATTTGTATAAGATTGCACACACAGTCTTATATAAACCTGACAACTGCTCAGTGCTATCTAATCTTGTTCAACCCTACAGCAACCTAACTTCCCTTAGGTCTGCTGATAAAATACTCTTAAAGGTTATCAAAGCACAAAACTCTCATAGCATCTCCTTGTACTCCCATATCATTGCCAAACTATCCAGCTCTCTTCCACAGCATATTCTGTTCATCAATGATACACATGCATTTAAATATACCCTAAAGGAATATTTCTCGAAACATAGGATTTGCTCCTGTTCCTACCCAAGCTAATAATTTTAACCCACCAATGTCTAACTCCTTTGTTCCTATTTCTCTATACCTCCTAGCTATTTAAGCCTTCTTATTCTCAGAACATAACTTATCACAAAAAAAAAAAAGTATGGTAAAACTATTTCTTTATATGACCTTGATTGTTACTATATAGACACCATGTTAAGAACTTTGTAATTTGAAATTTTATTTATATGTGTATTTTATGTACTATTATTTCTTTGTAATATTTGTTATATGTCAAATTTAAAATCTATGTAAACCTTCTTGGAGCTTTTCTCCCCGGGTCTCCGCTGAAAACGGGCATCTGGCACAGTCGGACACTACCCGGTTAACAAATGAAATGAATAAATAAATAATTTGCATATCATTAGAACCTCATTTCCCTATTTGGTTGCATTTGCATATCATTGTACAATGACTCATATATTTCTTTGGCTGTGTACTTGTGCTTCTTGCAGTATAGCATAATGTTGCACTACGAATCACCGTCAGTCTGCTCTTAACTGCACACTGCCATTCCCAGGGCAAGTACACTGTAAGCTATATACTGTGTGACTTATCTATGAATCAGTTTGCATTGTTCTTTTTTGTTTTCCTAAATTTCTTCTGCATCTTTGTCATTTGGCTCAATAGCACTTTTGTCCTAACCTTTTTGAGTGCTGCTTATCAACTTTTATGGGACTTCAAACTGTTAAAAATTGAGTGACACTGACAGCATGTTATCAGTTAGAACACCAACCAAGAAGGCTGATTTAAAATGTTTTTTTTAACATCTGAACAATGCACTACAAACAATTTTAAAACAAAAGTGACTGAATCTTTTTCTAGCTGAAAATGTCAAGTGAGCAATGTTATGGATCTATATTGCTTTTGTGTTTTTGTAAATGAGTAAAAAAATCATTAATAGTTTTCTTCTTTTTGTTTGAAATATGTGAATACTTTAAAACAAACAAAAATGATAGTATAATTTTGAGATCATGAAAGTATTTTACAATGGCATTATCTACAAAACTAGTGAAATTTAATGCATAAATATTCTCTAGTTGTTTCATAAGTAGGTCAAAATACCAAAAAGTCAATTTCCCATTTTTTTTTTAAGAAATGGTAAAACATTCAGAAAAAGAGACAGCAAGACAGTACAGAAGCAAAAGTTATTCAACAAAAGAAAGTGTGCATGAGATCATGACTAAGTGACTAAACATGGGCACATAGCTTGGGGGGTTAGAGAAGGGTGCTGTGTACAGCCAGTGCAGCAAGTCTGTGTGTTATGATGGAGCACATTGTAAAGCAGTGCAGCTTGCAGATTTCTATACAGATAAGTGTGGTAACATTGGACATACTACCTAATGGTTCAGACAGTATCTGACTGAACCTAAGCAGTACTTAATTTGCATATACCTATTAGAATTTATAGAGTACAGCCTCTGATTCTTTGACTTCCTTATTCAAACTTCCCTTTTTCTCTACCACCTCTCAGATGCTTGAAGATGTTAATTTGTTCTTTCTGTTTTCCCATCTATCTCAATTTTCAGCTCCTTCTGATTTCCCTATTTGCTGTCATGACCTCTGTCTTGTCTCTTAGGATTATTATGTCTCTTTTGAATTAACTCGGTCATGCTTTTGCAAACTGCAGGAGGTTACTAGATAGCAGAGTTGGGCAGAGTTGCTTTGGATATAATAGTGCAACTAATGCCATATCTCTGTAATCATGGGTCCTATTTTCAGCCATGGGACATCTGAGTTTGCTGTCTTTTGTGTGGCATAAACCTTGTTAGGTTTCCTGGACTGCGTGTTAGACAGCGGTGCGATCAAAATATAGCATGTTCATTTTTTTAACTACTTCCTTGACCTCCCTCCCAATCTTGCACAACCTCAGGCTGTTGTTTCAGGCTTCCATGCCTTCCCATCCCTGAATCTTCAAGTTCATCTATGTTGGGTGTATTGGCTGTGACCCTTCAACAGATGGGTCCCTGCCTTCTTGGGAATTTGACTTCAATGATTCTCATTATTAAATCCAGAAATGATGGCTCTGATGTGGAGTGACCATCAAGGAGCCTGGGAGGAATCTTCCCTGCAGTAGACAGTCAATTACCCTAGCTGTACAAATGACTAGTACAGTCACACAGGATGAGATAATGACAGTCTGTGTTAAACCTGAGATGCCCTGTGAGGCTCCTAGCCTCTACCAGAGATCATTCAGACATTAGATTTTCCCTTCTTCTCCTCTTGGGCTAAGAAAGATATCCATCAATTGCTTCATTCCTTCCTTCAGCCAGCCTTACTTGCAGAATTAGTTCATTTCAGAACCCAGTTAGCACAGACAGTCACTGCCGCCGAGCCATTAGTTAGTATGTCCAATGTTAGCACAGTTATCTGTATAGAAATCTGCATGCTGTACTGTTTTGTAATGTGCTTCATCGTGACACACAGCCTTCCTGCATTGGCTGTATATAGCTCCATTTCCATCTATCTTTCTCTAAACTCCAAAGCGCAAGAGTTGTATTTTCTGTTTGTGAGTGCTCTATCCGAGCTTTTCTGTGCATTTTTGATTTTTTGAGGTTTCTGTGTTCTGGTTTAGTCTGTTTGCAGTTAAAAGCATTCTCTAGAGTCTGCTTGCTCCTTGATCTGTTTAAAACTTTAATTTAGTGGCTACAGCTAGGAGCTGTATTCGTGTGCATTACTATAATTGCATTTTTATTTAATTACTAAATTGTAAACTTCTTTTTCATACTGAGACTTATATTTTCCCTTTGTGAGTGTTCTTTCTATGTATTTAAAGTGAGGTTTCGGTGTTCTGCTCAGGTGGCATAATCTTGATAGAAGCCTGCTGTTGTTCAGGCCTGGTAGTTTTGTTTGAGTTTCCTGTATTTCTGGCAGCCATTTTCTGCTGATAGTCTGTCTTCATTATTATTGAGAGTAACAGGGTCTCCTGACCTTCTGTAGTATGAGTGATTGGGTAATAGCAAGGGCTAATAGAACTGAGTAGTAATTTGATCTTCTAACTCTTCCATCCTTACTGGTATATAAACCCTGTGTCTGTAAAAGGTTGTGCTTGTATTTATCAGGCTGTGGATGGTATTTCATTACTGAAACTAAGCAGAAATTCCTTAAGATTCCAAGAGCAGGATAAGTTATTTCTTACACTTATTTCATTGAACTGCACTTCTGAAATGCTTATAATTGTGCTATACAGTTAATCTACTACATTTTGCACTTTTATAAAGCTTTTTCAACTGTTTCACTGCATTTATGTACTGTTTTATACTGTTTTAACTGTATTTTTCATTGCTAGATACTGTTTCATTACTTGAATTGCATGTTTACTGAATTACTTAACTATAAACTGCTTTTTCATACTGAAAGTTGTATTTTCTGTTTGTGAGTGCTCTATCTGAGCTTTTCTGTGCATATTTGATTTTTTGAGGTTTCTGTGTTCTAGTCTAGTCTGTTTGCAGTTAAAACCATTCTCTAGAGTCTGCTTGCTCCTTGATCTGTTTAAAACTTTCATTTAGTGGCTACAACTGTGAGCTGTAATAGTGTGCATTACTATAATTGCATTGTTATTTAATTACTAAATTGTAAACTGCTTTTTAATCCTGAGACTTGTATTTTCTCTTTGTGAGTGTTCTTTCTATGCATTTAAAGTGAGGTTTCTGTGTTCTGCTCAGGTGGCATAATCTTGACAGAGGCCTGCTGCTATTCAGGCCTGGTAGTTTTGTTTGTGTTTTCTGTGTTTCTGGCAGCCATTTCCTGCTGATAGAATGTCTTCATTATTAGTAAGAGTAACAGGGTCTCCTGACCTTCTGTAGTATGAGTGACTGGGTAATAGCAGGGGCTAATAGGAGTGAGTAGTAATTTGATCTTCTAACTCTTCCATCCTTACTGGTATATAAACCCTGTGCCTGTAAAAGGTTGTGCTTGTATTTATCAGGCCGTGGATGGTATTTCATTACTGAAACTAAGCAGAAATTCCTTAAGATTCCAAGCGCAGGATAAGTTATTTCTTACACTTATTTCATTGGACTGCATTCTGAAATGCTTATAATTGTGCTATACAGTTAATCTACTACATTTTGCATTGCTATAAAGCCTTTTCTACTGTTTCACTGCATTTATGTACTGTTTTATACTGTTTTAACTGTATTTTTCATTGCTAGATACTGTTTCTTTACTCTAATTGCATGTTTACTGAATTACTTAACTGTAAACTGCTTTTTCATAGTGAGAGTTGTATTTTCTGTTTGTGAGTGCTCTATCAGAGCTTTTCTGTGCATTTTTGACTTTTTGAGGTTTCTGTGTTCTAGTCTAGTCTGTTTGCAGTTAAAAGCATTCTCTAGAGTCTGCTTGCTCCTTGATCTGTTTAAAACTTTCATTTAGTGGCTAGAGCTAGGAGCTGTAATAGTTTCCCCACCCACCCTGTTGTTGTGGTGTTCTTATACTTGGTGGCTTTGGAGTTGCCTGCCCATACTGTATATTTGATCTGTGACATTCCTCCCAGTCTAGTGTCATTAGTTCATTCAATCTAATAGAGAACATTTGTGAAGGCCAACCCACTCAAATTCTTAACCTTGAATTAACTTATATTCCAGCTTTCTCCATTTCCGCTTTACTGGAAAAAAAAATTCTAACCTTGTTTCCCCCCTTTCCTGTAACAAGTCTAGTCCAGATACAGATTTGCTGTATCCAGGACTGTTTGTAAGCTCCTAACCCCCCCCCCAACTTAACTAGGGTTAAACTATTCCTGGTGCCTTAAAGTCTGGTCTTCAAATTTTCCCTTGCAACTAGCCAGCTTTTTAGTTTTAGCACTCAAATCTGTTTCTTTGAGCTAAGCACTTGTTCAGAACTCGTTGTAAGCACTAAATAAGCTACACATTACTACAGCACTTAACTTTCCTCACTTATCTAGAGGAAAACAGTTTTTAGTACTTAATAAATAAGCACCTAACCAGGCATGTCTAAAGGTCAACTCTCGGAGTTTTCTCCTGTCGACCTGATTAATCTGGGCATCTTGGGGCAATGCAGCAATTCCCTCATGTATACAGACAACCCTCTCCTCCTATCAGCCAACATTACGACCTATGAGAGATGCACTTATATAGCCAAACTGGAAGCAAAGCTCTCTTCACTGAAGACTGGACTAGACAGTCAAGAGGCGAAGGTAAACACTTGCACCACACCACACTCATCACATAGTCCCTCAAAACCTACATCACCAAAACACACACACAGAAGCACAAAACACATGCCTACATTCACGGAGTTTCTCAATAAAATTATGCCCAAACAACCAAGACCTCCAAAGCAGAAATGCAAGCAACCTCCACCCCCCCCACCCCAACCCAAATGACACATAGCCCACATATTCAGTGTGCCACTCAACTACAGCCCATAAGGCATAGCATACCCAACACTCTAGTCATAGGTGACTCTATAGTCAGGCACACTGATGTTCCACTCAGCAGGCTAAAAAAGGGGAAAGTTACTGTCAGCTGCCTGTCAGGTGCCAGGATCCACCACATAATGCACGCACTCAGGTCACGCCACAACAAGTACAAATATGACTCTGTCATTGTCCATGTTGGTGTGAATGACCTGAGATGTATCTCCCTGGACTACATGAAAAGAGACATGGAGGAGCTCTCTGATCTTGTAGCCCAGGCAGGTATGACCCTAGCCCTGAGTAGCATCCTGCCATCACCCAGAATGATACCACAGTACAAGGACAAAATTATTGACTTCAACAATTGGCTAAGCTTCTGGTGTCATTCTAAAGGAATCCAGTATCTGTCTGCCTGGGATGACATGATTGGCAGACCACAATGCTTTGCCAGAGATGACCTGCACCTGTCACCCTTGGGATTCCGGATACTGGCAAAGGCTCTTGCCACCCCTATAGTGCCTTTTTTAGACAAGGTTCAAATGACAAATTCACCACCATAACAGGTACAAGCAAGCAAAATCTAAGGGTAATGCTACTCAATGCTAGAAGTCTAAACCTCAAAATGCACTCACTCGAGGCACTCCTTAAAATGGAGAACATCGACATCTGTGCAGTGACAGAGACCTGGTTCAAAGCTCCAGAGAGCACCTCTGCATTACCTGGCTATAATTCATACCTTTCGGCCACCTAACTCGAACCGAAACACTAAAGGTGGAAGCATGTCCATATTCATTAAAGATATCCACACCTCCAAGCTAGTTGCTCAGCATAATGCATCCGAGATTATCCAAGTTCAACTAATTCTGGGCAAGACCACAATCCAGATTGTCACTTGCCTCAGACCCCCCATCATGCCTCAGGATACCCACTTCTCTGTTCTTGATACACTAGAAAATATTAGGGTACAACCCAACACCCTAATAATGGGTAATTTCAACTACTTCACAATTAACTGGGAAAACTACTCGTGTACCAACTCTTTTGCTCAACGTTTTCTGGAATTCATCAATTCCAGCATCTTGGATCAACATATCCACACCCCCACCAGGGGCAGCAATATCCAAACCTGGTCATCACCAACATGGGCGACCAGTGTTCCACACCAGAGGTCAATTCCTTTTTGGTCAGATCCGACCACAAGCTAATCACCCTAGACATCCACATCCAGCTCCCACCCCCCATTAGGAAAACAACCGTCAAAAATGTCTCCAAAGCCAACGTCACGCTTCTTAACACAGAAGTGGCAAACTTCATGACATGCATGCAGATGGACAATAGAGGTACGACTGCTGAATCCTACACAAATGCACTTTATAAGCACTTAGACAAGTGCATGGATCATGCTATCCCTAACAGAAACAAGATGCTATCCTCCAAAAAAAGGAAGCCAATCTGGTGGTCTTCTGCCTAAACAAACTCTATAACAGAAGAAAGAAACTATTGCAAAAAAGAGTAAAATCCCATGATTGGAGGAACTCCCTGGTCAGCCTCAGTAAGAAGCTGAGATCCCTCATAAAATCCTCCAAAGCTAGTTATGAAAACAAAATCGCCACTGATTCTAAAGACAGCCACAAAGCATTCTATATCTATGTCAAGAATCTCATTGGCAACACTCAGATCTGCTCTGAGTTACAGCACAATGGCACTAAATATACAGAACCAACTGATATTGCCAACATCCTGGCAGATAGATTCAGTGCTAAACTTACCCCCTCTCACCCCCTAAATGGCCCATCTCTATACTGGAAGAATGCAAAGTTCCTGGAATCACGGCTACACAGGTAAAAATCTCACTCTCCAAAGCCAAGAACACAGCATCCATGGGACCTGACAACATCCCAGTCTGCCTTCTACATGAACTACAGAATGAACTGGCACCCCACCTAAGCACCATGTTCAGTCATAGCCTCACCTCAGACTTTGTGCCCATTGAGTGGCACGCCATGATGGTTATCCCACTCCACAAAGGGGGAGCCACGATAGACCCCGGGAACTACCACCCCATTAGTCTGATGAGCCTGGTCTGCAAGGCCATGGAATGTATCATCATGGAACTCAGAAACAAAGACATTGGAGATCTCCAAACTCTGGACCCCACACAGTTCAGGTTTGTAAAAGGCAGGTCATGTCTCCTAAACCTGACAGGCTTCTTTGAAGCAGTCACCAAAGCTATAGATGAGGGTAAAGTGTTTCACGCAGCCTATCTAGATCTCACCAATGTGTTTGACACCATCCCCCACTCTGGAATTATAGATAAACTCACTAATCTAGGCATAAATCCCTATGTCACAAGATGGGTTGCCAACTGGCTTACTGAAAGAACCCAGTAGCAGACTTCAAATCAGACTTCAGACCAGTGACAAGTGGAGTACCGCAGGGTTCAGTCCTGAGTCCTCTCCTGTTTGGTACCTACTTCTCTGAAGTGCAGGCTAACACAGAAGGTCTTTGGCTAACTAAGATCACAGATGACTACAAACTAGGAGCCATAATCGAAACTCCTAATGATGTGGACATCCTACAAAAGGGCCTCACTGAGACAGATGCCTGGTGTCAAAGCCATGGCCTCAAGCTCAATGTCAAAAAGTGCATTGTCATCCCCTTTGGCAAAAACTCTGCACCCATGAACTACCACATAGGCGGTAGTCTACTTAATACTGAAAGTGTGATAAGAGACCTTGGGACACAGGTGGACAGTAGTCTCTCCTTTGACAATCACATTGCCACAGTGGTCAGGAAATCCTTCTATGTGGCACACCTCATCACAAAAGGTTTCTCATCCAGAAAAAAAGAGGTCATTGTTCCCCTCTACTCATCACGCATTAGACCCATTATAGACTACAATGCCCCTTTTGGTATGTACCTCACAAGACATCTACAACAACTGGAAAGGCAGCAGAAATACCTCACAAAGAGGATTACTGGCCTCAAACAGATGCCCTACGCAGACTGTCTCAAAAAACTCCAGCTTTACTCCATTACATATCACCTACTCAGAGGCGATCTCTGCCTAACATACAAAGATATGTCAAACCCAGAGCTGTTGGACATGCTCCACTTAAAAAAAATTCCAATCCCTCCGAGCTACACGGTCTAGGGACCAAACCTTGTCACCACAATAAACAGAACATGCTGGAGGGATAGATTCCTGTCCCAGAGACCTCCCATACTCTGGAACAGACTACCTATCTATGTCAAACAGAGCTCCTTATTAGCACTCTTCAAGAAAAATCTTGATTGGATGGGTAATAGGAAATTCACCCTGGGGATCACTTCTACGGCTCTGCTTGACAGGGGCACAAGAAAATAATTTTCTTGGGTAGCGAAAGCCAGGGTACCTTTTTGGCTAGGCTTGTAAAGGCCCTAGGGCCAATAGCCTAGTACCTACCTATGAACCTATGAACCTATGAAGCTATGTGCCCTGGCTTATTCATGGTCCTATGCATACTTTCTTATGTTGGTTGGCCTAGGCTGGTATTGGTGTGATAATTACTGTATCCTATATTTTAGCATATATGCGGTGTTCAATGAAATATGTATTATCTGGTCCCCTCACTGGCACAGGTTATAATCAACCACTCAGATGACCATGGGATATATATGTATATACTGCTGCCTGTTTCTGTGATTGTCACTTTATTGTACATATTTCATGCCTTTAATCGAGGATAATGATCTATTTGATGAAAACCTCAAGATTTAAAGAAAATGCTGCAGTAGAATATATTACTTATATGGTGGGTATCTATGCTTACACATCCTTTCATTATGTTTCATAAAACCCAGTTCTGTTGCCACTTATCTTATGTTCTTTACTTCCACTGTGTACCCTTATCATCTTCTAGTCCACTGCAAAGACAGGCTCAGATTGCATGCTCTCTAGCCATGAAGCTTATCTAGGAAAGAAAAGGGATCAATGGCCAGATACTGTTCCCTTCATTTGTCTCTATCCGCTCTGTTCGCCTAGCGGGCTCACTCCGCTCCCCTACCCTGCCCCCTATTCCCTACCACCCTCAGCACTACTACATTTATTCTTCCCATACTCCTCCTAGCCATATCAATTAACTAATCAGAGTTCTCTCCTTATCACACCACCCACTCTTACTCCTCCCACTAATACACTCCACTATCCCCTTACACTTCTCTACTCTTAGTCTCCTCCTCTCCTCCTTGTTAATTAATACAACCCTATCTACTTCCATACCTCTCCTCCCAATAGCCAGTTCACTTCCTCTATACTACTCCCTTCAATACTCACCCATTCTAGACATGCCCTCCCCAATCCTCTATACCATCCGGGCCCCTTGTTCCCTTCTTGTACTACTAATTCCACTTTACTATGCTAGTTCTTACTCTTCCAAAGCACCCCCATGCCTACGTTCTACTCAAACTATCCCTTACTCTCACCTGCAACCACTTTTATGCACTCATTTCCACTCTATATCTTCTTCTCTTATTCCACCTAACCCACTGTACCTATTCTATCCCAAACACTTCTCCACCACAACTAAAACTTTTACTCATAAACTGCTGCTAGCCCCACCCAGCTTCCTACTATACAAACCCAAAAGGCTAAAAGTTATTTCCTGTAATGTCCTAGGCTTAGCTGGAGATATTCATCCCAACCCCGGCCCTTGTCCCACTACAAACAACTCCCCCCCCACCCACTACTTCTCGCACTACAAACAACCTTTTCCCCCATCCCCTTCATCTTCTGCCTTCTCTCACAACACTCTTAAGTTCTTCACAATCAATGCCCAGAGCCTTAACAACAAAATACACCAAGCACAAGCTTGAATTAGCCACAACCAACCTGACATCTTAGCCATCTCTGAAACCTGGCTAAAACCCCATATTGTTGACTCTGAAATCTTACCTCCTGGTTTCCATATCTACAGAAATGACCGATTAAATAAAAAAGGTGGTGGCTCTGCTCTAATCTACTCTAACCTTCTTTCCTTAATCCCTCTTCAAATTCCAACTCCACAATTCAAAAATACTGAACTAACAGCGAGTCTCCTACGAATGAATAAACATAAGAATATCTGCATTATTTCCCTGTATATCTCCCCAGGTGACAACATCTCTACCCTTGAAAATATTCTTCATTGGGCCTCAACTGAAATCAAGTATGAAACTTACATACTAGGCGATGTTAATATCAATTGGATTAAAATCAACATGCCTTCTCCCTCCCTATCCATTAAGCTCTACAACTTCACCCAAGTAATCCACTCAACCACCCGTCCTAACAAAATTCACCCCCCAGGATCCATCATAGACTGGATCCTAGTCACCCATCCAAACAAAATAATTCACTCTGGCACTATCCCAGACACCTTTAGTGACCATCTCCCTGCCTTCATTCATCGCTCAGCTAACTCCACCCAGCATCCACCATTACATTCCCACTCACAAACTTAGCAACTTTAACCCCACAACTTTCTCAAATATTTTAAGCAAATAAATTGGCAAATCCTAAATACTCTTCCCCTTGACAAAGCTTTAGAACATTTCAACTCTGTCTTCTTAAATACTTTTAACTCCCTAGCCCCTCTAAGAAACAAATGAGTCAAAGCCTATACTGCTCCTTGGCTGTCCAAAGAAACAAATCATGCACCAGATGGACAAATCCTGGAAGCTTTACCAGAAGAATAAAATGCCTACTACCTTGCTCCAATACACCCAACTCCGCAACCATGTAAAAAAACTAATCACCATGGACAAAAAAACTACTACAATAAGCTTCAGTCCAACAATAATAAAAACCCTAAACAATTCTGGAAATCATTTAATTCCCTTCTCCATCCAGGCTCCAGGAAAAATCCCTGCCCTGACCCAAGTATAACTGACGTTGAACAAAGCTCACATTTCAACTCATTCTTTACAGAATCCATAGCTAACCTAACCAAAACTTTCCCAAACAACAATCCACATAACTCTCATTCTTCACCACCCAACAACCCTAATAATTGCCCCCTCAATTTCCAGCTCAAACCAGTTTCAACCAATATTATAAAAAGGCTCATATCCAAACTAAAGCCATGCTCTAATGCCCCTGACAACATACCCTCCACCTTCCTCAAATGTGCTGCTGATGGTATTGCTCTCCCAATCAGTATCTTAATAAATAGATCCTTAAAAGAATCATATGTACCCAAACTCTGGCTCTCAGCCTACATTCTTCCTCTTCACAAAGGAGGCCAAAACACCAATATTTCCAATTTCCGCCCCATTGCCCTACTCTCTCCAATCTCAAAAATTCTAGAAAAATGTGTCCACCACCAGCGTATGCCTTTCTTAACCCAGAATCAACTCCTAACACCCACCCAACACAGATTCCGCCCTGGCCATAGCATCATAACTGCCCTACTCTCCTTCCTAGAAACAGTCAATCGAGCCCAAGATTCTGGACTCCTAGAATCCACAGTACTCCTAGATCTCTCTAAAGCATTTGACACCATTTCCCACAAATACCTTCTCTATCATCTCGCCAACCTTAATCTCTCCCCTAATACATTATCCTGGTTCTCCAGTTACCTATCAGACAGATCTCAAGCTGTCAGATGGAAGAACTCTACCTCTTCCTTCTTAACAATACCCACCAGCATTCACCAGGGGTCCATCCTCAGACCCATGCTTTTCAACATCTTCATTAATAACCTTCACACTGTCATCCCTGACACAACAGTTATCCAATACGCAGATGACTCAACTTTAGTCTGTGCTGCCTCCAACCTTCCTGAATTACTGACTAAAACCCAAACTGCATTTTCTACCACTGAGAACTGGATGCACCAAAAACATCTCTCTCTCAACACAAATAAATCAAAAGTACTACTTTTCCCTCCCTCCAGGACTTTCTCTTATGATGAAAATGCTTTCAAAGTCCTTAGCCAAACCAACTCTGCAATAGAAGTGGTCCTTTTTGCAAAACTTCTTGGCATTACCATAGACGAACACCTTAAATTCGATATCCACATTCAACAAAACATAAAGAAAACCCACCAAAAATTAGGTATGCTCTATAGGAATAACCTCTTTCTCTCCAACTCCTCAAGGTATACCTTGGCAACTACCTACCTTCTACCATCTTTACTATATGGAGCCCATCTTTTAATTAATCTGACTTCTTCCAATGCCTCCAGACTTGAAAATTGCTATAATAAGATCACTAAATTTGCAACTAAATCCAAAACCTCCACTCATCACTGTGTTACCCTACAATCTCTGAACTGGCTAGAACTCTCTAACCACCTAGACTATCTACAACTAACCACCGCTCACAAATTAATATTTCACTCAAATAAATGCCCAGCCTTAACAAACATCCTTCCCCCATACATCCCAGATAGATCTCTGAGATCCAAACACCAAAAATTAATTTCTATCAGCAAACCCAAACGACCTGCTGGCCAGCTTCTCCTCTCTTTCTCTCTAGGCAAGAAATGGAACTCTCTCCCTCCTCCACTTAGGACTATACCAAACTCAGGAACCTTCAAGACCCAACTTTTCTCATACCTGTCATCCAAATGGAAATGTTCCTGCTTGCACCCTACCTAAATTCAAGGGAATTCCCTAATGAGTTCTTCATACTCCTTGCTCCTCGCTTCCCTCTAACTTATATTTCTATTTTCCTACAACAGGCTCAAGCTCTCAGTCACTGATTAAGCAATCTCTCACTTGATTCCAAGTATGTATATATTATAAATATCAAAGTATTTCTATTGACTGCACAGCAAGTATTTACCTTACTTAATTAGAACAACTGCATGCAAAACTGTCTCCCTCCTACTAGTATAATAACACAAGAACCTTAGATCTTTTATGTTAAAGACAGTTGATCATGCTGCTCTGAATGGAAATACCTGTAAACTGTGTTCTCTAATATCTGTTAACTGTGTTGTATGATGTTCATTTTATGCATTTGCATTTCCTTACTGTATGAATATTATATATGTATTATACCTTTAAAATTATGTAACCCTTATTGTATTGCTTATGGAGCTTTTCTCCCCGGGCCTCCACTGAAAATGGGCACTTTCAGGCCCAGTGGACTTCACCAGTAATCAAACTGAAAATAAAATAAATAAATAAAAATAGTAGCATCAGAACAGTTGCCTGCAGCTACTGTAATGAACCATACTGTACCGTGAGTGACAACACAAGTGCAGGGGAAAGGCAAGTCCATCCTCCTGAAAACTGTAAGCCATCTGGTTTATGCAGATGTGGACTTCAAATGGTGGGAATAGGAGAGCTGCTATAAATGTTGATACCGCAAACCTTCCTCACATGTCAACAACACTTGTAATAGTACTGCACACCAGATAACAGATTCACAGCCTGCATCTAATATGGCTGTCACTGGTTGGTGCTGGGCCATAATGAAATCTCTGCCTAAACAATATAAGGAACAAGAGGAATGACCACTATAGATATGCCATTTACCCTTCATCATCCTTTTCTTCCTGTTTGCCTGCCTTCTTTGTGTCTTGATGTCAGTGTCTATCCTCCTCCTGCACATCGCTTACCTAACTCACTGCTCTCTACTCTGCTGCATTCCATTACTTTTCTTCACACCTTGTTATTTTTTTTGCATATTACAAAGCAGTACTGGACCACCATAAACATGTTTTCCATACAATTCATCTGTCAGTACAGTGTACTTGAACAGCTGCCTGCTTTTTCCACTGTAACCATCTTTACCAGGTCCTGTCTTTTTACTTCATCTGTACAGCTTACCCTGTATATATCTAATCCAGTCTGTGTTTGTTATGCTGTCTTTCTGCTCCACCCCCCCCCACACACACATTTTGCATGTTTTATGCACTGTTTTGTCTTTTCTGTTATGTATCTGAATATGCTTCCTACAGACACTTTATTGCATGTTTTGTATCCGACTGGTTACATTCATTCCTTTCTTCTCCACTACTTATATTGGGGTTGGAAGGCTCGAATACTGTCCTCTACAATTATATATATAACTGGTCTCAAACACCGTTCTGTTCTCAACTATATACATTCTGCTGCTGACTTATGGCAGTGGCAATGTGTCTTACTTCTAAAAGCTATGCAGAATATCTATGTATCTTTGCAATGTCCATACTGGACTGTACTGGCGTGTCAGATGGATGTGTCTAGCATTGCTCTTGCTGTGATGGATAGCCTTCTGTTTCACATAGACAACTGTCTTGTTGCACATGTTGCAATTCCAATGTATCCATCTATGTGACATCCTATGCTTTGTAACTCCACAGAGCTGTGTCTCTGTGCTTGCTGTTCTGTTCCCTTCCCTAGACCTTTTCTGTACACATACACATCTCATGTGCTATAGTTCTACCATCTTGCAGTGTGGGTATTCTCTTGCTCTGCTACTCTGTGCAACTTCACACTTGCAGTGATATATTCTGTGAAACGTATCAGCTTGTCACTTGCAGATTAGTATCAGGATAGTGTTGCTATTCCCTGTACAGTGTACTATCCAACCTGCATACTTCACTGTCCTGTCCTGTACTGGTTTATTGGGTCTATATTATAAGAATGAATGCTTAAAACGTCAAATACTTCTTTATCAACACATTTTAAGCCTACGGTCTCATAAGCAAAAGCTAACAATGTTGAAACTGACATACTCAAAATATTTTGGTTGTCCAATACCAATTCCCCCATTTCTACATTTAATATAAACGGCAAACACAAAAAAACTAAATTAAGTAAACATATTTACTTCCCACAGTGAAGCTCTAAAATTACAGTTGACCCAAATGGCACTTTGCCAAAAAACAAACCCGTTAAAACACATACACTAATTTTTCCGACTATGACATTTTGAAATTAACATTTTCGATCATTACAGCTTTTGCTTATAAAAGCATTCGCTCAAAACATGTCAACAAAGTGGCGGTTGACATTGTAAGCGTTTGTTCTTAAAATATAGACCAGGTTTATTATGGCACACTATTTTTCCAGCCACTTTCTTCTAATGTTATATTCTGACATCTCATTTCTCTGCATTTGAGAGAAGCTCATGATGTGTCCTGCTTATCTTTATTTGTCTGTTCTTCCATATGTCTTTTGCTTGTGTCACTGTATAAAAGATATGTGTTACACTAATTTTCACTCTTTGTTCTTTATTTTAGGTGCAATATGCTTCAGCATTGCATGCCATGATGCTTCACATACTCATATTCCAACTCTTGTTGTATACATTTCACTGATTAATGCTGCCCTCTGCATTAGTTTGCTGTATAGCAACCTCTTTGTGTACTTTTTGGTGGCTGCATAGGGTCTGTATTAAATCAGCGAATGCTTATAAAAGCGAACGCTGATTTATCGACCCTGTTTAAGCCAAAGCTGAAAATCCTGAACACTCAGAACAGCAATTTTTTTCCCAATGAAAAAAATGGATGGGTTGTTTTTGGACTTTGCCATTTCCTCCACTGAGGTGCGATCTCAGAGTTGGTATATTTAAATAGGGGGGAGTATGGGGGGCATACCTCTCCACATCAGGGGGTGTGGGGAGGCAAGCCCCCCACTTTATTTAATGTTTTGAAGTTTTTTTTTTTGTTTTTTTT
The DNA here is from genome assembly GCF_019279795.1 of Protopterus annectens. NCBI lineage: Eukaryota > Metazoa > Chordata > Ceratodontiformes > Protopteridae > Protopterus > Protopterus annectens. The sequence continues at coordinate 1,967,456,427 of NC_056739.1, forward strand.
TTTTTGTGGAACAGTGATTTTTTTTTTCCCCTGAGAAAAGAATCACTGTTCTGAGTGTTCAGAATTTTAAGCTTTCGCTTAAAGAGGGTTGATAAATCAACATTCGCTTTTTTAAGCGTTCGCTGATTTAACATAGACCCACTGCATATCCCTGCCATACATTATTTTCCACTGCACAGTAGGTTCCATGTCACCAGTACTACACCATAGTTTGTTAAACTGCTATGTATTCCACATAATATTTTTTGTATTAAATTACAAGGTGAAGAAGCAATTGCCCTCATTAGTCATTTCAAACTCGAAAAAAATTGATTAACCATCAACAGATTTTATAAATACATACATACATACATACATATGTGCATACATGCATACAAAAATGTAGATGCAAAGAGGCTGTTCAGACAAATAATTAGATAAGAAAAACAATGATATGACTATATATCGATAGTCTAGAAGGATAAACTGGAGGTTTGTTTGTTTGTTTGCGTATTGGTCTGGCAGACTGGAAAAAATATCTTCTTTATCCATGACCCAGACGTGAAGACAAGATACAAAATGTGCAACTTGGATAAGAATTACTTATTACAGAGAAATCATAACTGGTAAGGTAAACAAAAATTTCCCAAGACAGGCTTGCAACTAAGTATAATACAAACATAAAGAAGCGGTAGTAGCAACCAAAATGTTGGCATCTATATGTTTTTTTTCAAATGCTGATGTGATGTAATCACTGGAATTTCATTTACTTGGGGACCTTGTTTTATAAGATAGCTCTAATGTGTAGCTGAAAACTAATCAATATGTATCTGGCATTGAGGGTCTTTGGCTTAGGATCAGAACACACAGTATTATTGTGGCAGCTTGGACCTGAGGAATATTGTCCACGCATACCTCTCATCTGTACAGATGGTCACAGAATGTCCAGATTTTTGCCTCATATTTTTGGTCTGTTTCTCATAAAAGTGTGGTTTTCTGACAAATCATTGGCAAGTCATTGAGGGTTGAAGTCATAAAATAATGACAGACATTTGAGTTTCAGACTGTCATACCCTTCAAAAAATTCATGCTAACACAAAATGTGTTATTCTATTAACTTGCTAAGTTTGTAAGCGCAGTATTTAAAAAGTGTCCCTATTTTTGGGCCTTTGTCACCCCCCCCCCCCCCATATGGCTTTGTTCAGATTTCTTCCTCTAAGAGGTTGAGAAGTATACCCAGAGGTCATTAGCTGGAGTTGAAAAACCATATCCCACCAATGACAGATGTCAGGGAAGGGGAGTGACCTAAAGACCATTCTCAATCAGACTGAAGGGAAAGGAACTAAAAACAGCTTATCTTGTTTGGGGTGCATGCATGTGCTAGTGTTGGGTATGCATGCAAGTGGTGTTTAATTAATTAATATTTGTTGACTGTGGTAGTGGGCTGATCCAAAGGAACCCCTTTGTGTTACAACCCAGAGTTATATGGAAACACTGAAGTACAATAAGCATGCTTAGTACATGGAATTATTGAGGTGAAAGTTGATTAAAGTATAACTAACAAGCTTCAGCAACTGACTGAGACATACTGTTTAGGATATAGTGATGCAAAAATAAAAAAAATGTGTGGTTAAAAGACAGGATAAACTGAAATATGCTTAAAAGAGGTACATATATGCAATTAATGTAGCATGTAAGCAGGCAAAAAACTCTGTGTTGCAAGTAGTGTGTGTGTGTGTGTGTGTGTGTGTGTGTGTGTGTGTGTGTGTGTGTGTGTGTGTGTGTGTGTGTGTGTGTGTGTGTGTGTGCCTGTCTGTGTCTGTGTACGTGTCTGTGTTAGTTACAAATTAGAATCAGAGCATATCCTCACCCTATTTATCCAGCTGTTTTATCCCAGAGTGAGTCATAATTAATAAAAAGAAAAAAGTACGCTTGGAATTAGCAAATAAAGTATTTAAAGTTTGTTTGAAGAGATAAGCTAAGGTGCCAGAGTGTTGCATTTCATAATGTTTGCATCACCACTTCATACTGTCTGGGTTATTACACAGGCTCAAACCTGCAAAATGTTATAATTTATTGACAATATTTCTGTAAACTGGGACGTGAAAAATGAAGCTAGTGTTTATTAACAATCTTTTGAAATATGCAAAAAATATGTGCCATAATAATAAACTATCAAATAATATGCTTCAAGAAAACACCATATTCCTTTAATATGCAACCTTGTTTGTCAAAGTAAAGTCAAACTAAACTTTATTGTTATTCAGATTATACAGCTTGTGCATCACTGTATGAAATTTCGTTACTCCTCAAAGTGGAGGCATTTTCACACACAAACAATTTGTATTACAACAGCTACTACAGACATGACACACATTATTGTCTTAGACTCTTAACTAACTATAATTAAAAATTGCACAGAAAGGTGGAACTTTTCGGGGTAATTTTGACAATAGTACTGGCATTTTATATTACAGTTTGCAAAATGAATGCACAAAATCGGGTGTGTGGGGGTCTCGTTGTAATTTGGTAAAATGCAATACCTTGCTACATTGGTCTGGAGTAGCTTACTTCATAATAGGAAGGGCCAAGTTTGTACTCTTGACGGTGTGTGTGTGTGTGTGTGTGTGTGTGTGTGTGTGCGTGTGTGTGTGTGTGTGTGTGTGTGTGTGTGTGTGTGTGAGTGTGTGTGTATGCCCACGTATCTATGGCTGATGAATACTACTGGCTGTGACTTTGAGGCAGTGGAATAGTTTGCCTGGAGAGATGTGAGGTTGATATGTGAGACACTGGCCTAGCTACTCACTATCAGTCTATGTTTGTACTGTCAGTGTCATAACACACAGGGTTCATAGCTGAAATGCAATACTGGCTACCCACAGCTAGTTGAGGCAGGAGGGATTTTGGTCTTTTGGTGATGTCTATACCATTTGTTAACAGTTACTAACTAAGGTTGCCACCCATCCCATTATCAGCGAGACAGTCACGGCTTCAGCTGCCTCATCCTGTTGCTGTGCACAAAATACTGAAACTCGAAAAGTCCCACTTTTCAATTGCACTGAATTGCCTTGGAAAAGCCGCAATTACTTCTGGCTTTTCCACAGCAATTCAGTTACATAACCAAACTGGACCTGCAAGCACAGCTATTCCCTGTTAGGTCCTGGTGTTTTAAATCATGCAGCAATTGACTGCAATTCATGAAGGGGGTGGGGATCGGGGCAGGAAGTGCCCTACAAAGATCACAGCTGTAGAATGATTTGTTTTTACCGCTTCTGCAGCCGCTAAAGAAAAAGACTGAGATTTGTTTTTCTTTTCTTCCTAACAGCCAAGCCAGTCAGTCAGCCATCCATTTATCCATCCATCCATCCATCCATCCATCCATCCATCCATCCATCCATCCATCCATCCATCCAGTTATCCAGCCAGACATCCAGCCAGCAATCCAACTATCAATTCATCCAGCCAGCAATCCAGCTATCCATTCATCCAGCCAGCAATCCATCCATCCATCCATCCATCCATCCATCCATCCATCCATCCAGCCATTTATCCTTCCAGCTAGCTACTCCCACCAACCAGCTAGCTAGCTACTCGAGCAGCCAGCCAGCCAGCGAGCTAGCCACTCCAGCAGCCAACTAGCTAGCCACTCTTGCAGCCAGCCAACTAGCCAGTCCAGCAGCCAACCAGCCAGCTAGTTAGCCACTCCAGCAGCCAGCCAGTCAGTTAGCTAGCCAGTCCAGCAGCCAACCAACCAACTAGCCATCCCAGCAGCCAGCCAACTGTTGTACCCATAGCAGCATTTCCTTCACCACTCCTGTGGTGACATCATGGTAGAGGGTGCGGCCAGTGTCATATTGGCCACACCCCATGTCCCCCTTTGGCCTACTTAAAAGGTGGCAACCCTATTATTAACAGTATAAAATTCTTCTGTATCAATGGCTGACATGCTATCAGTATGTATGATCATGGTGACTGACTGGCAGGAGGAAGGTACGGCTGGTTGAAGTAGACGGGGTCATGCAGTGCATGCTTACAAGTACTGTGGACTGGTATCAAGGCACCAACTAGAAGCTGGCTCAGAGAGGCTGGAGTGTGGGGACTGCCTTCTGTGTGGAGTCTGCATGTCCTCCCCACGGTTGAGTAGGCATTCGAAAGACATGCGTAAATGGGCGTGCCTTCGTTGAAGGTTGAACGTCGAGCTGGCACCTCGGCGTTCATGAAAATCTACTGCCAATCATTAGCAGACCGATGTTCCGCTGTGGCGACCCCTAACCGGGAAAAGCCGAAAGACAACAACAACAACAACAACAACAACTGAACTGAGCAGCAAGCTGTATTATTCTCACAGAGAAAGTCTCTGCCTAGCTGTGTGTTAACACACACACACACACACACACACACACACACACACACACACACACACACACACACACACACACAAATACAGCAGTAGAGCATGGTACAAGTGTGTCACTATAGCCTCACATTAATTTGTTTATAGCTTCCTGTTTTCCTATTCCTTTAAAGTTGTAGCCAAAATGCCTGAAGCACTGGAGAAGCTACAGGTGATTTTCCCACCCTCCCCCCAGCTAAGCAAAAGAGCACAGGCAGAACCACACAAAGCACAGAAAAGCCTTCTAAAGTTTCTGTTGTGTGTGTGTGTGTGTGTGTGTGTGTGTGTGTGTGTGTGTGTGTGTGTGTGTGTGTGTGTGCTTGCACGTGTGTGCATGAATGTGTGTGTAAACATGAAGTAATAATCTGTAAGCACAGCTAATTTTATTAAGCTACATTTAATAATGCAGACCCAAAGTCATACATATTTGGAAAATCACAACTGCTCTGTTAATAATAATAATGCTAAATTTCGATAACTACATTTTATTTCAGGAGAAATATGCATTCATATGAGTCACCTGATAAGAATGCTTTTGTGCTTTCTTTAACTGAAAAATAAGATTTCAGTCCATGTCTCTCTCCTCTGTTGAGGTCTCTTGCCTGCCTCCTTTTTATCATGACTTATTTGATTTTATATAGTTTTCACACCAAATGGCTATGGGATGATCTATTTTTTTGAAAAATAACTGTTCCCACAGTGCTTTGAGCTCCCTGTGTTACTTCATAAATGATCTGTTTTTTTCCATTAGTTGTTTTTGTTTGTAATGTTCTTTCATCTATAAACTGAATATCTGCTTTTATTTTTATCCTATATGCAGGTTGTTTATCATGCAAAATGTCTCATAGTATGTTTATGAAGGTATGTTGTTTGTCACAATGTTGCTTGCTTCCTGAATCATATAACAACTCTGCCTCTTACTAGAGTTTCTTGATGTTTCCTTTCCCTGTAATATTCCTGTTTATACTTGATCCTCATCCCAGCATTACTGTTAACTGAGGTTGTTTCACTGATTTCTTCTTCCCCCACATATCATCTCCCTTTGTCTGCTCATCACTTAACTTTATTTTTTTGAATTTATTTTCTTTTATTTTGTTAAACAGGGGAGTGAAGTGATTCGAGACCATTTTCAGCTATGACCTGAGGCAGCTATAAGCAAAACCATGAAAGAATACTGCAATTAAGCAAATAATATCACTGACTAGTGTAAACAACAAAAACATTGTAGAATACATGAACATTGTACATAGGTCTGTGCAAATGAGGTTATTTACAATGTAAAATGATAGTTGTGCAACTGAATAACAATGAATTTAATTAAAGATGTATTAATAATGGCATAGACTAGAGTGTTTATGGAAAAACTAGGTAAACCATGGTCATTGTAACAGTTATGCATATACTTCCTACAGATGGTGACTAGGTAACTAGCTTTCTGAAATGATACAGGCTATCACAGTTTCAAATATTTTGAGGTAAGATATTCCAGTTAGTTGGGCAATTTTTCAGAAGGAAAAATTCAACTGAGGCCTATTCAACAAGCAGGACCGGCCTTAGGTCAACTGGTGCCCTAGGCAAAAGGACTCCACTCTGCCCCCCCACACCACCCAGTGCCCCCTTTCCCATCTACCTACACCATCCAGGTTACTGGAAAAGCATCCCTGCTAGAGCAGTGCCCTAGACAGCTGCCTAGTTGGCCTGCTCCTAAGGCCGGCTATGTCAACAAAATGCCTCTCATGTTCAGAGGGTGCAGCTGACATATTTTGTTTTTAGTTTAATTGGTAATGGGAACAGTAAGAGCCATTCAGAACAATGAAGAATTTTGTTTTCTGCTACCTGAAGAACCACAGTGCTAAGAAAGATGTTTAGAGAGATAAACGAGGAGTGTACCAGATGGGACATAAAAACATTGGTGGCAATTATGAATGCTCCAGATGGGACATAAAAATACCAGTGGCAATCCTTGGTTTAGCTTCAGGGTTGAAAGGATGGGCAATTGTATTAGTATTTAAGTTAATTAAATAGTTTATCATTTTTGTATGCTGATTTAAACTAAGCTGTTGTCCAAGGAAAATGCCAAAGTATTTTTGCATTGAGATATAAGGAAGAGGAATGCCTGAGACTCCTTTAAAGAGATTTGATCTGTGGTCTGTAATCCTTGAAAACTGCTGTAATTAATTACTGTTGTTTTCATAGGGTTCATAGAAAGATTATTAATCCATACCCAGTTTCACATTTGATTCAATAATGACAATGACATCAACATGCAGAATGCAGAAAAAGCTTGGTAAATCCAAGGAGAGGCAAACAACAATGAGTGAAGAGCAATCTGAAGACTGATTCTTAAGGGATGCAGCTTAAAAAGGAACTAATCTCCGATGTATTAGTGCTGGACTTGACCTGAAAATTCCTATTTTAAAGACATTATAATATGGATTATAACAGCGGCAGAACAGCTTTTGAAGGAAGATGCTGTTGGTGTTTTGAAGTAGGATATTAAACCATTGTTGCATGGTGTTGGTCATCATCCTTATACGTTGAGGGCTACAGTTCGATACACCTACAGTGTGTGAATGTTTTGTAATTTTCAATAGAAATCCCTTCTGTCTACTACTAGCTACAGACCATCAATCATTTCATAACTCCCATACAACACCTGTTCCCATCACTTATTACCATCTGAGTCTCAGGTAAATTGACAGACCATTCAATCAAATTGACCTTGAAGGATGTTAGGTAAGAAGGTATGGAGGGTAAACCTCACTGCTTGAGGGATATGGTGGGATTATCCTCCACTTCATCTAGGCCTACTGCTATTTTTTTTTAGTTATTAAAATTTAATAGAATGGTCTATTGATCAGCCAGGATTTGACATAATGTACTATATTTATTATTTCACCCATCAGGCCTAACAGGTCCAATTTTTCAAGAAGACGATTGTTGTTCAAGCGTAAGAGTAGGAAAACTGAGGTGCTAGTTGGAGTGAGGCAGGCACAGATGGCCATCAAGCAGACAAGATGACAGTTAAATTCCCTACACTGAAAGTCACAATATGCAGTTATGCTTCTTATGTATCATATGTGCTGACTCATGCGAAAGTTTTGGTGCCCTACATTCTCATCTCTCTTAAACTCCAAGGCATCTGGCTCACTTCATAAGTTAAACCATTAGTACTAGTTTTCACCTCCTTCAAGGGATGATAGTTGTTTCATTGTATCCCTTCCATTCTTACCATTGTTGTCCATTCTCATACCACAATCATCAGTTGCACAGTCTGTCATCTTGCCTCTGCATCAAGACGCCATCACTAATATACTGCAATACTATTACTCTTAGCAACACTGTGATTTCAGAAAAGTTCTGTTGTTTTAATATTTACAATCAGAGTGAAACCCAGTGTGAAAATGAAATGCTCAATGCACAAGTACAAAAGAAAGGCACACACAAAAAAGTCTAGTTTATTGATGACTATGTTTTTCTTTTCAACAAAATATTTTTTCCAAAAACAGAAGATAGTGGTTAGTCATCTCCATTGCTTAGAGGGAGGAAGCCCAGACTCCCAAATGACCAGGATTAACTAGAAGCCATGATGCAGGAGGAACACACGAGGGGAAAGAAATGTGAATATCAGCATGCTCATCATCAAGGGAAGCAGGTGGTCTGGGCCTCTGCAATGCCAACACTTACTGCAGAGAGAAAGAGAGAGGGTGCTGAGCATTCAATGTATGGGCTGTGGAGCAGTGTTTGCTCTACCCATCCCTGTCCATGTGGTAGCCTTCATGGGCATGTGCGAGAAAACAAATGCTGGAAAACCAGGCTCTCTTGTCTGTGAGCACAGACATCCCTCACAGGTTGTGCATATGGAACCCCCTCCCCCACCCCCACCCAAAAAAAAGAAATCATCTAGGAAGACAGACTTCACTATAATCTCTTAAGTCACAGAGAAAAATGGAGTAATAGTCATGGATGGGTTGATGTTTGGGAGGCAGAAGGTATAATACAAAAACAGGTCATAGGGGTTCACAACAAAACTAAATTTATAGACAAAAAGTACCATTGGGTCTTTTGAAGAAAATACATAGTGTCTGTGAAATCCTGTCAGCCCATTTTTTCTCAAGTAATTTGAACTCAGTAAGTCTTTTTTTTACATTTGCAGAGTAGTTTGATAGATTGCAATTTATTTGTCTTTCAAGATCCTTTTGAACCCAGGAAAGAAAAATGGATACAGAACCTGATTCACCGAGTATGAGAAATTGTTCTTTCCCTTCTATGACCAATAGCTGAATGAGTATAAGAAGGAATTTGTTCTCATTTGTACGACTATATAAACTTGGTTTCAGTCTCACTGTGGGAGACGTCTAGAATTAATAGAAAAGGAGGTTCCTTTGCATAAAACTGAACCAAATATTAAATGTGAATACATGATATACTACAATTTTGATAAGGCTAAAAGCATAAATCAACAAAGTTTTAAAATAGTAGAAATCAATCAAATATTCATTTTTTAAACTGGGTTTTCATGTTGGCCATCTGTGCTTGTCAGACATACAAAGCACTTTCTTACAGAAGACGGTTAAGGAGTGAATCTAATGGTTATTGACTACAGTATTTCTGTATGAATGCCATCTCTCATCACCTGCATGCAAATGAAGTAAAGATTCTAATAATTAGTTATTTTAAATAATTATATTATATTAATAATATTAAATTGACAATATTTACTACTCCTTTTAAGTATACATGTGATATTATACAGTGGTACACTGCATAAACAGTATTACTTTTGATGTATAAAATAATTCAGAGAAAATGTTGACATTTACTGTCACATTTTTTTTCTTACATTGACATACGTAGCAAATGCTATAACCCTAGGGTTCACAATGTCCTATTGATATGTTATCTGTTATCCAATGCAATATGGAAACATGCAGCATGCAAGAATGAAAGCAAAGCACTCAGAAAGTCAGATATATTTATGACCCTGTTTTCTGTTTCCAGCAGAGCATTGTTTCTTAAACAGGAGGGAGTGTTTGGTTGGATCCAAGGCTATGTCCCTGCTGACCCAGGATCAACTAGCTACCAGAAAGCTAGAAGAGTTGAACAGTGTAGATAGCAGTGAGTGGCTTGTCGATCCTGGCAACTGGAAAGTGTTTAACCTAATGCAATGTCAACGCCTAGTAGAGAGAGAAGAGTCATTGCATGCAGAATATGGGCCAAGAAAGTATGCTTGGTTCTACAAGTCATAACCACACAAAAGCCTATACAGGACATGTGCAAAAATGGTCACATTCACAAAAGAAGGCATAGCAGCCCTTCATAAAGGTGAGCATGGACATCAGCCACAAGGAGAGAATTAAGATAAAAAAAAAATCAGAAAACCCCTGATAATGACCTGGATGATGATTTGTCACACTCAGGTCTCACATCACATGGGAAGGAAAGGAATAACAGGAAGGCTGATGTTTGACAGGCAGTAGGGATTAAAACACACACACACACACACACACACACACACACACACACACACACACACACACACACACACACACACACACACACACACAGGCACACACACGCATACACAAAGAAATCAGGAGACATTGGTTCACAGCAAAATTAAGTTCAGGCACTTGGAGGTGCAAATGAGGGCAAAATGTATGGCAGAGCAGTTCAGAAATAAATATATTCCTTAAATTTATGTGCTGGCTCCAGAGCAATTGACCAAAATAAAACAGTGGAGTTATAGAAAAGGAATAGCAGAATGATACATGTGGCAGCTGCAGCATTAGCAAACTTGCATATGCAACAGGCTGTTCTCCTTGCTGGGTGTTAAGATGTTGCTCATCGTCACCCTTGGAGGTGCCATGTCATCTGTCCATGGTTAGTAGTTCATTTCCATCATGGCAGTGAAATTTTAGACCGCTACTGTGTGGACAGAGTATTCATGCAAGAGCTGGTCTAGAAGTGTCACACTCATTTCAGGCCAGTGGGGATTAAGGAATACCTATCCCTTTGGCTACCAAGTTATGTGTGGCTTTGACCATTCAGTGACCAACAGGGGACACAGTTGGAGTATCTCAGGCATTTGCCTCAAGAATACCCCACCATTTCCTGTATGTCATGTTATAGCATGTGGGGAGTATATGTGGTTTACTCATACCATAGTAGAGACAGCCAACACCGTGCAGGAATTTTATGACATAGCTTGTTTTCCTGAAGAACTGGAAGCCATAGACTGCATCTGAATTGAAAAAAAGCCCTGCTTGGTGAGCTAGAAAGAGGTTCATTAACCATAGAGATTTCCACTCCAGGTAGATTGTATTGTACTGGGTATAAACAACAATATGTCTCAATGCCTCCTAGGCAGTACCCACAACTCCAACATGTGGCATGCATAGGACCTATATCAATGGTTTGCAAGGGGTATATTCCCCAGGGGCATCTTATTGGCTATGCTGGATATGCCCTGGAGTCATGGTTGGTGACACTGATCAGAAATACACAGACCGAGGTAGACATTTCAGTTTAGTTTAGTTTAGCTTAGATTATTTAGGTTTTAGTTTCTGGGGTACAGCACTGATCACAGAATGACCAGCTGGAGGCTCAGCCTGGGTTACAATCATATTCTAACAACAAAAAGTAACAAACAACAAATATCAATAGATAAATAATAGAACATATATTGTAACAACAACATCATTGTTGGCTATAACAATGCCCTGTTCATCATCATCAAGAATGTGTTTGGTCTGCTGAAGGCCTGCTTTCACTGTCAGGATGTATCTGGTGTTGTCCTGCAGCATGATCCTAGCGCATGTACCAAGATATTTTCTGTCTGTGCTGTTACATAATACAATATTGAGGAAATTGTTGCAGCATGGAGAATATGTACAGGAGAAACAGCAACACATAAGAGTTGCTTAAACTGATAGAGCTGCTTTCTGTTTTACCTGTTCCATTTTCTTTTCTGTTTTAAGAAATCTGCTTGCCTGGTGTTTTTGTTCTATGTGGCAGATAGACACATAAATTACCCAGGCTGCACATTTCACGTTTTTTTATTAGTTAATTTGTTTCTTGAGAGATACTTAAATACACAGAATATCGGTTTCCTTGTCTTTTCTGATAAGAGACTCAAGGTCTGCAAAGTCTATAGGTACTGCTGTTGACTCCCTGCTGGTTATTTTTCCCACATACTTTCCCATTCCTTGATCTGATCTGCTGTTTAAACTTTGTGATTTTTAAACTGCCCAACCTTACTGTAAATTAAGCCTTATAAGCTCCCCCTTTTCTACACTACTGTTTATATCTTGAATTATTTATTTGTATTTCCTTGTGCTTATTTTGAACAAAAAAGTGCATTTTGCCTCTCATTGTCCATTTTACTGATTTACTTGCTCTGAATTCATAAATTCCAATGCCCTGGATCAACTAATCCTTAGTCCCACCAGGGGCTCCAGTATCCTAGACCTGGTCATTACCAACATGGGAAATTGATGCTCCACACCTATGGTCACGCCCTAGTTGGTCAGGTCTGACCATAAGCTAATCACCCTTGACATCTACATCCCACTCCCACCCCACACCCCCAGCAAGGAAAATTCTTTATAAAACTCTCCAAAGCCAAGTTCATGCTACTCAAGTCAGAAGTGACAAACTTCATGACACCCATAAAGACAGGAACTGAAAGCTCAACTGCTGAATCCTACACTAAGGCACTGTACGAGCACATCCACTCGTGCATGAATTGTGCCATCTCCAACAGAACCATGATGCTCTCCTCCAAAATAAGGAAGCCAATCTGCTGGGCCCTTGCCATAAATAAACTTTACAACAAAAGGAAGAAACTGTTGCAGAAAAGAGGAAAATCCCAGGATGCAAAAAACTCCCTTACCAGCCTCAGTAAGAAGCTGAGATCCCTCATAAAATCCTCCAAAGCTAGTTACGAAAATAAAATTGCCAAAGATTCCAAAGACAACCACAAGGCATTCTATAGCTATGTCAAGAATCTAAATGACAATGCTGAGATCTGCTCTGAGCTACAACAGAATGGCATTAAATATACTGATCCCACGGATATTGCCAATATCCTGGCAGATCAATTCAGTGCAAACTTCACCCCCCTCACCCCCTAAATTGCCTATCTCAATACTGAAAGATTGCCAAATTCCGGTAATAACGGCCACACAGGTAAAAAACACACTCTCCAAAGCTAAGAATACAGCATCCATCAGACCAGATGACATCCCAGGCCATGTATTATATGAACTACAAAATGAACTAGCACCTTACCTAAGTGTCATGTTTAATCATAGCCTCACCTCACCTGATCTGCAAGACCATGGAACGTATTATCATTGAACTTATAAACAAAGACATTGGCAACCTTCAAACACTGCAGTTTGGGTTCGTGAAGGGCCGATCTTGTCTTCTGAACCTGATTGACTTCTTCGAATCAGTCGCCAGAGCCATGGACAAGGGTAAGGTGGTCCACACAGCCTATCTGGACCTCGCCAAGGCTTTCAACACCACCCCCAATCTGGAATCATAGATAAACTTACTAAACTGGGCATTAATCCCTATGTTACTCAATGGGTTGCCAACTGGCTTACTGACAGAACCCACACTGTAAAAGTAGCCGACACCAAATCCAGCTCCAGACAAGTGACAAGCGGAGTACGTCAGGGTTCAGTCCTGGGAGCGCTCTTGTTTGGCATCTACTTCTCTGAAATGCAGGCCAACACTAAGGGACTCTGGCTAACAAGGTTCACAGATGACTGCAAACTGGGAGCCATTATTGAATCCCCAAATGATGTGGATATTCTACAAAAGGGCCTTACAGAAACAGATGTTTGGTGCCAGAGCCATGGGCTTAAGCGCAATGCCAAGAAATGTATAGTTATCCCCTTTGGGAAAAAAACATGTACTCATGAATTACCACATAGGTGGCAGTACACTAAACAGTGAAAGTGTGATAAGAGACTCAAGGACACAGGTGGACAGTGGTCTCACCTTCGATAACCACATCGCCACAACAGTCAGGAATTCCTTCTATGTGGCACACCTCATCACTAAGGGCTTTTCATCCAAAAAAAAGGAGGTCATTGTCCCACTGTACTCATCCCTCATTTGACCCATTATAGAATACAATGGCCCATTTGGTTTGTACCTCTCAGGACATCTGCAACAACTGGAAAGGCCGCAGAAATACTTCACTAAAAGAATCACAGGCCTAAAGCTGATGCTCTATGCTGGCCATCTAAAAAAACTCCACCTATACTCTGTCACATATCGTCTACTCAGAGGCGATCTCTGCTTAACATACAAGGCCATGTCAAACCCAGAGCTATTGGACATGCTACACTTAAAGAAATCCCAATCCCTCAGAGACACACGCTCCAGGGATCTAAACCTTGTCATCACAATGAACAAAACATGCTGGAGGGATAGGATCCTGACCCAGAGACTCCCCAGACTCTGGAATAGACTGACCATACATGTCAAGCAGAGTGCTTCTTTGGCCCTCTTCAAAAGGAACCTTGATGACTGGATGGGAGATAGGAAATTCACCCCGGGGATCATGTCAGTCACCCTGCTCGACAGGGGTCCAGGGAAGTAAATACTGTGGGAAGAAATAGCCAGGGAATTGCTATGGCTAGGCTTGTATAGGCCCTAGGGCCAATAGCCTAGTACCAACCTATGAACCTATGAATTCATTATCTAGCTAGCAGTTAGAAAAGTATTTATTTATTTTATTTTTATTTATTTTACATTTGTTTACTGGGATGGTTGTACTGGACACACGTCCATTTACAGTGGAGGCCCAGGAAGAAAAGCTCCACAATTTGATTAACATTAACATGGTAATACAAACAAAAATATAACAGTGATACATGAGGTACAGACATAAAAAGTCTCATACAATCCAGTCTAAACAATAAACAATACATCAGCAGTAAGTGAGTAAATTTACAAAGATAGAGAGTCTCATACATCAAAGCTTTAACACTAATTAGTGAGACAGGATAAAAAAGTAGTGCATTTTTACACTCTAGCAAGCTCTTTTCTGTGCTTTTACATCAAGTGGACAGCGTGTTTTCCATCTAGTGGCAATGAGTGGTAGCTTTTTCTGTATACGTTAGGGAAACCCATTAGAGATTCCAGCTTATCTTGTTTTTTAGTGCCTTTATAAATTCTGAAAAATGGAGATTCTATTGGCTCAATTTTACAAAACAAAGTACTTTTATTGAATAATCACACTTTTATAAGCTGTTTGAAGTACACTACTATCTTGAATTGTTTATTGCCTTTCCTTAAATTTAAGTTTGTTTGTGGTAGCATTTCATTTCAGGCATTCTTTTACTGTGCTTTTACATTAGGAGGACTAAGATTATTCATCTAGTGGCAGTAGGTGTTTAGCTTCTTGATCTGAGTTGAGAAGCACACATTAGCCAGAAGATTCATTCGTCAGTTTTCTGCATTTCCAGTGCTGGTATAAATTCTGCACATTTGTGCGGAGCTGCTCACTGTGCCAGTGCCCTGTACAGACACAAACATCTACAAACATGGCTTATTTTCATTGTCCTGTGAAAATGTACTGTGCTGTTCATTAATTTATTTAATTATTTTCACTTTAAAGTTTAAAGTTGCATTTTCAAACTGCTGTAAGGGCTGCTGTTATGCACTGAAATACATTGGATCTAGGGTTTCTTAGTTAGTATTAGGCATCTGTTTGTGGTTCCTTAACACTTGGGCTCAAATCCACTAATTTTACATTACATCAAGAGGGTCAAAGTGTTAACTCTTGTTGCAGGCG
Organism: Protopterus annectens; assembly: GCF_019279795.1. NCBI lineage: Eukaryota > Metazoa > Chordata > Ceratodontiformes > Protopteridae > Protopterus > Protopterus annectens. Next base: position 1,967,471,615 of record NC_056739.1, read on the forward strand.
AAGGCTGATTTAACCTATTTGAGTTGGGAATTTCTGGTGGAAAGCTCATTGCGTGCTTACCTGATTTGACTTACAGAATAGTTATTGTAAAACTTGCTTTTTTTCTGATTGTCTGTAAGCCTCACATTTGCAGAAAGCTGCTCTTCACTCAGTTGTAGTTACTGGTGCCTTGTATACACGCAATTACCAAAAGTTGAAATTTCCCTATAAAAATCACATTGGAACTTTATCTCAGTCCAACATTACTAACTGAGCAACTAGTTTCCATGGTGAGCAGCATTTACACATTTACTTAGTACTATTTATTTTTGCCTTACCTTATTATAGAACCCAGGATTACTGAGCTCGGAGACCATCTGGCTTTGGTGCCGGGCAACATCACTGGTTAGGTTAACTACAGATTACACCAAGTAAGCACCCTTCCCTCATCCAGTTACATCCTCCACAAAAACAAGCCACCTTGGTGGACCCTTGGTATAACTAGGTTGTACAACAAAGGCAAGAAAACCCTATCTAGAAGTAAGAAAGAATGTGCACAACTGAGCAAAAACTTCCTCATTAGTCTAAACAAGTAAATTAAGGGACTAATCAAGTCTTCAAAAATGAATTTGAGGCAAAAATAGCCTCCCAAGCTAAGGATAATTGTAAGGCATTTTTCAGTTATGTCCGACATCTTAAGGGCAACACCGAACAATATGCAGAGTTAGTTGTAGATGGTATCACCTATGCACCACTAAAAAATATAGCAAATCTGCTGGCTGATTAAATTAATCTCAAATTTCACCTCCCCATCACCTCCGGTTACCCGCCAAAAAATGCCCTCCACCATTCTGCTACCAGTTATTGCTAAAGCATGGGTCACCACTGCACTCTCTAAAGCTAAACACATGGTTTTGATGGGTCCCAACAATATCCCAGGTTGCCTGTTAAATAATATGAAATGGTACCTATCAGGCCTACTAGTACCTGCATTTAACCACAGCCTCCAGACTGGCTTTGCCCTGTGGAGATGGAGGACAGCAACAGACATCCCTTTGCATAAAGGGCAACCATCACCAGATGGAAAACCAAATGACTCACTGACAGGACACATGTTTTTAAAATGGGACAATCCAGATCAAGCAGTTACTAGTGGTGTACCACAGGGCTCAGTGCTGGAATCTCTATTGTTTGGAATATACTCTGAAGTCAAGGCTAATGTAGAAGGCCTTTGACTGAATAAGCTTACTGATGACTGCAGTTTGGGACCAATCAATGCCCCAATGCTGTAGATATCCTTCAGAAGGGTCTGACTCAGACAAATGATTCATGTCAGAACCATGGCCTAAAACTAATTGCAAAAAAAAAATGCATAATCATAACCTTTGGGAAGTCAAATACCCTTGCAAATTACAACATTAACCCCTAACTGTTGATTCAGATGTGAGAGATCCAGGTACACAGAAAGATAGCCGGCTGAACTTTGTCTGCCATGTGTCCGCAGTGGTGAGGAAGTCCTTCTGTGTGGCACAGCTTATAAGCAAAGGCATGGTGTCCAGATCCAAGGAATTTATAGTCTCACTGTACTTGGTCCTCATCAGACAAATAATAAAGTACAATACACCTTTTGGCATGTACTTGACCAGGCACTTGCACCAGCTAGAGCAGCCTCAGAGGTTACTTACAGAAAAAAAAAATAATGGGTGTAAACAACATGTCTTATGTGGATCATCTACAAGCTCTATCCCTTTACTCTGTCTCCTACCAACTATTAAGTGGTGATCTATGCCTAACCTACAAGGAATTCTGAAATCCAGCCCCGATGGAACTGTTACACATTCACAAGACAAATTACAGAATGGACACCTGATCTAAGGACCTAAACCTTGTCTGTGACACAAACAAAACATGGTGGAGAGACAGATGTGTCTCAGAGATTACCCCTTCTCTAGAACAGACTTCCTATTCATGTAAAGGAGAGCCCTTCCCTGACCCTCTTCAAATGCCGTTTGGATGAATGGATGGAGAATTGTAAATTCACTCCTGGAGAGCAGTATTCTGTAAACTACTCAAAGCCATAGGCACAAACCTAAGCCATCCTCTAGCTGTTAGAGATGAAAAATTTAGTAAAATTGGGGTAATAATGACTTGGCTTTCATGGCGCTTGAGCCATTAGCCTAGTAATCTCCTATGAACTTATGAACCTATGTTAATGACTGTGCCTGAAAAAATATACAATGATTCTTGAAAAATCCTGCTTGCAGTGTGCTGTGCTGCTCAAGTGATGTCAGTGAACTTGTTTAGTGCTGCAATACTGTGAAGGAGGGGAACCTTAGTGCATTAGTCAGGTGTACTGAAGACCTTGGGTAATAAAATTAAATTTTGGAAAACAAAAGGACTTTCTTAAAGTAAGTACACAGACCATGTGATATCTTATAGGTTCATAGGTGTTTACTAGGCTAATAACCACAAGAGCCTTTTTAAGCCTAGCCATGCATCCCAAATCTCTGACAAGTTCTGATACCCTTGATAAGTGTAAGCATGGGCCTGGGAGATGAACCATTTACAGGTTAACTGTTTGCAGTAGAGACATAGGTGCCAAACCAGGGATGAATTTCTGATTTCCCATCCAGTTGTCCAACTTGCACTTGAATTGTGTTAGGGAGGAACTCTGCTTCACGTGAATGGGGAGCCTGTTCCATATACGGGGTAGTGTCTGGGATACATACCTATCTCTCTAGCAGGTCCTATTTATATCACAGGCAAGGTTTAAGTCTTTAGAATGGGGAACACTGGTACTGTTTATTTTGTGGCTATGCAGGAGGCCCATTGGAGTGGGGTCTGACAATACCCTGTATGCCAGGCATAGATCTCCCCTCAAAAGCCTATAGGAGACAGAATACAGGGATAGGGCCTTGAGGTGGTCTGCATACAACATATTACTTATGCCCTGTATTTTTTTATTGAGTAACCTCTGTGGGCATTCCAGTTCATAGGTGTGTACTAGGCTAATGGCCCTGGAGCCTTTACAAGCCTAGCCCATAGAAGTCCCTTGGCATCATGCCGCCCGACATTAGTTCCCAGTGCCTCTATCAAGTAGAGCCACTGGAGTGATCCCCATGGGACAGCGAGGTGCTCTGCTTGACATGTATGGGAAGTCTATTCCAGAGCATGGGCAGTCTCTGGGTGAGGAACCGTTCCCTCCAGCATGTTCTGTTAATTGTGGTAATGAGGTTGAGGTCTCTGGAGTGTGTGGTGCAGAGGTATTGGGATTTCTTTAGATGTAGCATTTCTAACAGAGCTGGGTCAGACAATGCTTTGTAAGTCAAGCAGAGATCGCCTCTAAATAGGCAATATGAGACAGAGAATAGCTGGAGTCTTTTGAGTCTGTCCATGTAGGACATGTGTTTAATACCTAGGATCTTCTTCATGAGGTACTTCTGTGGCATCTCCAGCTGTTGCAGGTGTCTAGTGAGGTACATGCCAAATGGGGCATTATACTCGATGATTGGTCTAATGAAGGAAGAGTAGAAAGAGACGATGACCTCTTTCTTCCTGGATGCAAAACCCTTGCTAATGAGATGTGCCACATAGAAGGACTTTCTGACCACAGTGGCAATGTGGTGGTCGAAGGAGAGGTTGCTGTCAACCTGTGTCCCCAGATCACTTATAATGGCTTCAATGTTCAGTGGGCTCCCATCGATGTGGTAGTTAGTGGGAACTGAATTTTTACCAAAGGGGATGATGACACGTTTTTGGAATTAAGCTTAAGGCCATGGTTTTGACACAAGTCATTGGTCTCAGTGATGCCTTTCTTTAGGATGTCTGCATCACTTGGGGAGTTAATAATGCATCCCAGCTTGCAACCATCTGCAAACTTGGTCAGCCAGAGTCCCTTTGTGTTGGCCTGGACTTCAGAGAAGTAGATGCCAAACAGGAAAGGACCCAGGACCAATCCCTGTGGGACTCCACTCATGACTGGTTAGCAGTCTGACTTTGAGTTCACTACTTTCACACTGTGTGTTCTATCTGTGAGCCAATTTGCAACCCACCTAGTGATATAGGAGTTGATGCCTAGTTTGGTGAGTTTATCAATAATTCTTGAGTGAGGAATGGTATCAAAGGCCTTGGCCAGATTGAGATAGGCTGTATGCACTGTCTTACCCTCATCCACAGCCCTGGTGACTCACTCAAAGAAGTCAACCAGGTTGAGCAGTCATGATCTCCCTTTCACAAAGCCAAACTGCATGGGTTCCAAAGTTTGGAGATTTCCTATATCTTTGTTAATCAGGTCCATGATCATGTGCTTCATAGCTTTACATGAAACTCTGTAAATCCACACAACAATAATAAAAGACCCAAGGAAGGCTTGACCAAACGAAGGAATCCAGGAAACTTTATTATTTGTTAGTGCTTTTGTTCACTCAGATAAAATGAACTTCTTCACAGAAATTCAAACTCCTCTTCCCCCTCCTTATATAGTCAGTATAAAATCACATGACTAATCACAAACATATTTGCATATTAAGAATCAGCTTTCATTAAAAACTTTTTTCAAAACCTTTTTCAAAACAGTAAAATGCACAAATCCACATGTAATTAATATGTAATCATTACCCTAAAAAACATTTAAAAGAAATGTTAATTATAAAAACACATATTTATTTTTATCTCGTTAAGCTCTTAGCTTAAGTAAACAGGCTATGGAACACTGATCATTTAAATCTGGAAAACAGTATGCATTTGTATATAATTGCCACCATAATTTCTGTTTCTCTAATTTGTTTGTTTGTTTGTTTGTGTCTTTTGGCTTTTCCCGGTTAGGGGTCGCCACAGCGGAACTCCGGTCTGCTAATGATTGGTAGTTGATTTTTACATGCCGAGTTAATAAGCCTAAATTTCCACCCCAGTCTTTCAATTTTACTTGTCCAGTGACTCTAAATTTAAATGCATGTCCCAGGCTTTCTTGCTTATACTTAGCTAAAGCATTGTTTTCTTTCCCTTCCCTAATGCTATAAACATGCCCGTATATTCTATCTCTTATTCTGCGTTAGGTTTTACCTATGTAAAATCCAGCACAATGGAAGCATTTCCCTAGGTAAACAACATTTCTGGAATTACAAATCATATTTATTATTAGTTGTAAAAGTTCTATCATTAATGCAGAATTTTTCCCCTATATCTATATATTTGCGATACGGGCATGCTTCATATTCAAACATCCCAGTATTCCTTCTGGCTACTGTTGGTTCTCTCTCCAATATAAATTTTAAATGAAACCTTTTCTTATATACTATACTCGGGGTCAGTCCCAATCTATTCCTACAATCTATATTATCTAATAGAATCTCCCAATTTTTCTTCAAAATAAAAGTTATCAATCTAGCATCTATATTAAAAGAAGTAATAAGTCTGATTTCATATTTCTTCCCCTTCAAAGAACAACTATTCTGTGAGTTAGATATTCCCAAGCTAGTGCTTACGTTGGGGTTATTATTGGAAATCCCACCTAATATGGGTACAAAATGTCCATTTTTGTCTTTTCTTCTTTACTTCATCTATTAACTCCTCTCTAAATATAATTGGGTAGCCTCTCTTAAGGAACACACATTTCAAATTACTTAAGCTGAAGAGCTTAACGAGATAAAAAAACAATGTTTTTTAGGGTAATGATTACATATTAATTACATGTGGATTTGTGCATTTTACTGTTTTGAAAAAGGTTTTGAAAAAAGTTTTTATGAAAGCTGATTTTTAATATGCAAATATGTTTGTGATTAGTCATGTGATTTTATACTGACTATATAAGGAGGGGAAGAGGAGTTTGAATTTGTCTGAAGAAGTTCATTTTATTGGAGTGAACGAAAGCGCTATCAAATAATAAGTTTCCTGGATCCTTTCGCTTGGTAAAGCATTCTTTGTATCTTTTAATAAGCTTTACATACCAGACTCGTCAGGCTAATGGGGGTGATAATTCTCAGGGTCTGTAGTTGCTCCCCCTTTATGGAAAGGGATGACTGTAACAGTGTGCCATTCAGTAGGGACAAAGCCTGAGGTGAGGCTGTGACTGAACAGGGCACACAGATGTGGTGCCAGTTCACTTTGTAGTTCATGTAGAACACAGCCAGATATATATTATTGGGTCCCATGGAAGCTGTATTCTTGGCCTTGGACAATGCTTTCACCTGGGCTGCAGTAATGCTGGGTGTCTGGCATTCTTCTGGTATTGTGACTGGTCCTTTAGAGGTGGAGAGAGGGGAAAAGTTGGCACTAAATCTGTCGGCCAGTATGCTGGCAATATCTGTTGACTCAGTATAGGAGGTACCATTGTGCAGTAACTCAGAGCAAATCTGGGTATTGCCATGGAGGTTCTTCATATAACTATAAAAGGCTTTGGTTTTAGTGTCTGTCACAATTCTGCTTTCATAGCTGGCTTTACAGGATTTGATGAGGGAATCTCAACTTTTTCCTGAGGCTAATAAGGGAGTTTTTCTAGTCTTGGGACTTCACCTTTTTCTGCAACAGTTTCTTTCTTCTGTTGTAGAGTTTATTAATGGCAGGGGAACACCAGACTGGCTTCCTTTCTTTGGAGGAGAGCATATTGGTTCTGTTGGGCATGGCTAGTTCCGTGCATTTATGGACATGTTCGTACAGTGCATTGGTGTATGATTCGGCAGTCATGCAGCTATTTTCCATTGGCATTGGTGCTGTGAAGTTAGCCACGTCTGTTTTTAGGAGTTCAAAGTCAGCTTTGGAGAAGTTTTTCAAGGTGGTTACCTTTGCGAGGGGGGGCGTGGGTGAGATGTGGATTTCCATGGTGATTAGTTTATGGTTGGATCTGACCAGGGAGGGATTGACTATTGGTGTAGAGCAACGGTCACCCATGTTAGTAATAACCAGGTCAAGGATGTTGCTTCCTCTAGTGGGGGTCAGAATGAGCTGGTCAAGGGCATTGGAACTGATGAATTCCAGGTAGCGTTGGGCCAGTGTATTGGTGCTTGAGTAGTTTTGTGAGTTGATGGAGGGGTAGTTGAAGTCTCCTAGTATGACAGTGTTGGGTTGGATCTTGATAGATTCCAGGATGCTTAGGAACGTGGAGCTGACAGAGTTGATGGATATGCCTGCTTAGGTACATACCAAAGGGGGCATTGTACTCAATGATATGTCTGATGAATGCCAAACAGTGTAACAATGACTTCCTTGGACTTAGATGCCATACCTTTGTGCGCAACATAGAATGATTTCCTCACCACTGTAGACACGCGATGATCAAAGGCTAGATTACTATCTATGTGTGTCCCTAAGTTCCTGACTACTGGGTCAACTCTAAGGAGTGTGTTGTTAATATGCTAGTTACCAGGGATAGACCCTTTGTCAAGATACACTACTTATAATGTGCACTAATCATGTAGCATCAGCAACCTTCTTACTTTTTTTGTCTCCCCCCTTCCCTTTTTTCTCATGAGCTGAAGTTGTCTCCTAGAGTGACCCAGTGGACACCTATCACTATCCACAGAATTTAAAAGGCAAAGGGTGGAAGTAGAAATAGGTTGTAAAGTCCTTCTTGCATTATTATACACTTACCCCAAAGGACAATTTACAGTCCCTGATCCACACACTGCATGTCTTTGGATGTGGGAGGAAACTGCAGCATCAGTAGAAAACCCATGTGAACACAGGTAAGACATGCAGAAACCTTATCTCATGGCATAATACATTGGAATAGCGTGGGAACCTTTCCCACGGTTAGCTGATAAGATGATATCAGTGGCCCTGTCTAACAATTCAGTACAATAGAAGATAGGGGCTACTTCATATAATCTGCTAATCAAACTATACTACTAACCCTTTCAAATAATAGAAGATAGTGGTGGAGAACAGCCTGAGGTGCATTAGTCATGTGATACTGGTAACTTTAAATAAATAATAAATAAATAACAGCTTCACACAGTGCAATGAGGAGGACCATACTTACAGTATATTAAATGCATGCCAAGAGTGCCCTTCCAAATGATGAATCACAATGGAATAGATGCTATCATACCTTTCAAATGTCTCTTATTTCACAGAACATTCCTGCGTTAGCCTCATATTTTTTGTCCCTCATAATTTTTTTTTTGATTTTTCAGGTGAATCACTGAGGATTCTAGTTAGTCAATAATGCCAGAAATTACAGATTCATACTTGTTATTGTTCAAAAAACACATGTTAATGCAAAATATATTGTTTTATTAATTTTTAAATAAATTAGAATAATACCTGTCACTGATTTGGGGCATTTCTTGCCCATTATTTTTGACTTTGTTCAGAATTCTTGATCAATTAAGTTAAGGGATATGAATGCAACCTACTGTTACGTGTTTCTTGGTTCATAGCTTTATACTAGGCTGATGACCACATAAGAGTGTGAATGCATCCTACTGTTATGTGTTCATAGGTTCATAGCTTTATACTAGGCTGATGACCACATAAGAGTGTGAATGCATCCTACTGTTATGTGTTCATAGGTTCATAGCTTTATACTAGGCTAATGACCACCAGATTCTTTATAAGCCTAGCAGTGCAGCCTAGTACGGTTTTGTGCCTGAGTACCTTGGACACATATGTGGTGAAGTATGTCAGTAAGGAGGTAGCTAAGGATTATGTGGGTGGTTGTTAGTTGGGGATTAATTTACTTACTGTCAACCTGTTTGTGACTCCTTATGTGCTGGCACCAAGCTATTTTTTATTTTATTATTTCTTAATATTTTATGTTTTTTATGGATGTCTGTAGAAAGGCTAAAAATGTATCTTTCATCATTCTAATAGTTTGTTTTCTCCACTTTGCGACTGAAGCTATATTTTTTAATAGCTACAGCTGCCCAGACTTATTCCCATGGGCAATGATAGAACTACAAATAATGGGCACTCTGACTGCTTTTTGCAAACAGTATGCATTTTCTGAATATCAATGATGTTTTTCTGTATAATTGTGTGTGAGTGTAGTGTGTGAGCGTGTGTACTTGAGAGCATGACATTACAGATCTATGTAATATATATATGAAACCTAACAGTTTGAGAACAATTGAAAGTAAAAACACAAAAACCTTAGATAACGGTTAGCTTTATCGCTCACCTTAACTCATTTTATAAAGGTATAACTGAAGCATATGCAGTGTTTTCAGCTTGCTAAAGAATCTGTAGCTTTCAAAAAACAGACAAGAAAACCTCTGATGAAAGGGAATCTAATGCACACCCTAGAACTAGAACCATAGCTAGGTATTCTGGTGTCCTTTACAGTTCGCCAATCAGGTATTACCGTTACTCTTAAGTTTTGCGACAAAAAAAACTACCACTTGCTACAAATGTAACAAGTGTCTTATTACAGCTAAATAACATACATGAAGCTCTAAAGTGGTTCTGCCCTGACCCCAAATGCTGTATTGTCATTTATTTCTGAATGCTGGTACTGCACTTCTGCCTGATCAGCATCTGCCAATTGCACCCCATGATACTTTTGTACCTGGGGCTGATCCCTCTTTGCCTTACTCAAGCTACATCTCTGCTAGAATACACCCTGATTGTCACCTCATGTACATGGGTCAAGTATATATGTAAAATGCAGGCAGCACAGAATAAAATCTATCAGAAGCTGATCTTAATTAAATTTGGGGTCAAATGGTGGCTCTGTGGCTAAGATCGCTGCCTTACAGTTGCAGGATCTGCGGTTCTGTCCTGCTTTCTAATCACGGTGCGCAGTTTGCATGTTTCCCCATGTCTGCATTGCAGGTACTTCAGGTTTATCCCGCCTCCCAAAACCATGCTGGTTAACCGATTATTCTAAAATTTCTATAAGGGTCCATCATAAGGGTAGACAGACCACACAAAAGAGGTGGTGGTATTGCTCTACTTTTCAAATCTAACTTAAACATCCAGCTCCTACCAAAGGAACCCCCAAACTCCACAAATGCTGAGACAGTACTTGCACTCCTCCTAAACCAGCACAAAATCTAAACTTACCTGGCATCTACATCCCACCAGGTGACAATATAAATACCCTAGAATCAATACTCCACTGGGCCTCCCACTCCTTCCCCCAAGAAACCATAGTTCTAGGTGATATCAACATAGACTGGAACTCTATCCACTCCCCAACACCCACTAACCACATTAACCTATATAACTTCACCCATCTTATTTATACACCCAGACATACAGATAAGACCGCCAAAAGAGAATCCATACTAGACTGGATCCTCACTAACAAAGTCAACACTGCCTGCCATTGTGGTACACTACCCCATTCTCTCAGTGACCACAACCCAACCTTTATCCTTCCTCACAAACTTAAATGTAACAACTCACCTTCCATTCTACAAACCCATTCCTATAAAAGTTTCCCCTCAGACCTATTCGCAGAAACCTTAAAAACCTATAACTGGGCTCCCATCAAAACCCTTCCTCTGGAAAAGGCAGTAGAATACTTTAACTCCACATTTCTAATGATCCTTAACCAACTGGCTCCAATCAAAACAATTAGGATGTGCAGTAATCCTGCATCCTGGTTACAGAAAACCACAAAGGCCCTATTAAACAAAGGGACAAAGCATGGAAAATCTGGCAACAACATAAAACACCCAAAACTAGACAAACCGTCTTAGAACTTAGAAATATGGCAAAAAACAGGTTAAAATCGACAAAATTACTATATATCCCTACAAAAAAAAATATAGTAACAACCCACAAAAATTCTGGACTGCAGTGAATAACATCCTCCAACCTGGAAAAACCACCACACCACCACCAAATATAGAAGACAATAGCCTAGGTATAGCCTTCAACTTCAATAACTATTTCACTTCCTCCATACTGAAACTCATAAAGGATACAAGCCCCTCCATCCCCCCACTAACCTTCAAAGACCAAACAACCACCACCACCTTCTCTATATCAACCATCCAAAAACTTCTAGGTAAACTCAAACCAACTACCCTCGCTGCCAACAACCTCCCAGCTGAATGCCTTCCACTTGCATCAAAGGCCATTGCTTACTCAATCTCACTACTAATAAATAGATCCATTAATGAACAATATGTTCCATCCTTGTGGAAAACTTCATACATCATCCCCCTTCACAAGGGTGGCCCCTCCACTGACCTCTCCAACTACTGTCCTGTCACAATCCTTTCACCCCTATTAAAAATTCTAGAACAATGCATCCATTGCCAACCCCTCGCCCATCTATTCTCCAAAACCAGTATGGATTTTTACCAGCCCATAGTACCACCACTGCCCTAATTTACTTTACCAACACCATAAACTTATACAGAAACCAAGGAAAACTTGTCTCCGCCACCTTCCTAGACCTATCCAAAGCATTCGATACAGTTTCCAACAATAAACTCCTATCCTACCTCTCTGAACTCAACCTTGACAATGGTTCAGTAGTTACCTAAACAATCGTTTTCAATCCGTCAAATGGCTCAACTCCCTATCCCTCCCACTCCCCATCAAATGTGGCATACCCCAAGGCTCAATCCTTGAGCCACTCCTCTTCAACATCTTTACAAACCAACTCCACTTAGCAACCACAAAAGTTGATACAGTCCAATATGCTGATGACACTACACTAATCTGCTCTGCACCCAACATCCATCTCTTACAAACCCAAGCACAAGAATCCTTTACAGAAATAGAAAACTAGGTAAACAATTCTCAACTTTTACTAAACACTAAAAAATTCAACTAATGCTACTCCACCCAAATAAGACCAATGACCAGTGACTCTACCTTTTCCAGTCACTCTGACAATAATACCCTAATTACACCTGTCTCTGAGGCCAAACTCCTAGGTCTCACAATTGACCAGCTACTTAAATATAATAAACATATATCACTAACCATTTCCAAAGTCCACAAAAAGCTAGGATGCCTCTACCATAGCAACAAGTTCTTAACCTCTAAATCCAGAACTGCCATAGCCAGAATTCATCTCTTATCAACACTATTCTACACATCTCCAGTGCTAACAAATCTAAATAAAGCTGACCGGAAGAAACTCTCAATATGCTATAACAAAATAGCTAGGTTTGCAACCAATGCTAAATCATGCTCTCACCACTGCCAATCCCTACAGAAATTACACTGGCTAGAATTTTTAAACTTATTATGCTACCACCAGCTCAACTTAGCCCATGAAATACTATACCACCCTGATAAAACCCCTTCCCTAACAGGCCTCCTAAATTCTATAACGCCAACAGAGAACTATGATCCAGTAACAAAGCCTTAATCGAAGTCATGACATGTAAAAACAGCTCAGGAGAATCTCTATTCCCTTATGATGTTCAAAAAATATGGAACACCCTGTCCCCAGACCTCGGGCTACAAAACCACACTAGCACATTCAGAAAACTCCTTAAACCCCACTTTCATGAAAACCATATATGCAACTGTAATGACCCTCCCTGAACTGACTCCATACTAGGCTATTACTCATTACTGACCCAGTTGAACACTGTTACACTGACTTGTTTTCTACTTAGACATATTGCATATAGTGTAAACACTTTTGAATTCATTCTTACTGTGATGTCAGTTTTACATACTCTGTACTTATCTTCAGTATACAAAAGTGTTGCTATCATAAACTTCCACAATCTTGTTTCTGTTTAACTGTTAACCGTATCTGAATATGTCTCTGCTTAATTATTGTTAAACTTTGTTAACTATTTTATAACGTTTTAACTCACTTTGTAACTTTTGTGAAGCTTTTCTCCCCAGGATTTTGCTGAAAATGGACAACTGTTGTCCAGTCGGACTATCCTGGTAAACAAATGTTAAATAAAATATAAAATAAAATGATGATCAGTTCATTTACCTGTAAACAAATTAACAAATAAACGAAGCTCCAATTTGTACTTTGATATTTAAATGTATCAAATTAGATCAGTGTAGATCCTTGTAAAGACCTCTGAGACTGAAGGCATTTCCCGCAGATCCAGTGTAGCAACAACAAATAATGTTGACATTTCACAGTACTCTCTCTATTCAGCAACAACATTTTCTTCTCAGGGCCTTTACGTTTTAATTCATTTCCAAATTAAATAAACACTTTATACATGTCATTGGCTTCCAGCAAGGAGATAAAAGCGCTTTCATTTGAGAACTTTTTTGCAAGCACAGAGACAGTTATTAGTTAAATTTATTTGTAGCCTATGTTGACCAACTATGCCAGATGTATACATGATTAATTTGATATGCATAATAGTCTTTATACATTGCCTATAATGTTTCCCAACAGTATTATATATTTTTTCTAAATAAAAGCAAGCCTAATGCAGTTTGCAGCACTCCTACACTTTCAGTTTCTCACATACCTCTCAACTGTCCAGATTTACACAGACTGTCCAGAGTTTTGGCTCATATTTTTGGTCTGTTCCTCATAAAATTTGTGTTTTTCTGGTAAATCACTGGGATGATCTGAGGAGTGAAGTCACAAAATAATAATATACATTTTAGTTTCAGAATTAAAATCCTTTAAAAAGGCATGTTTAAACAAACCCTTGTACTCTAGCAACTTCCTAGGTTTATAAGAGCGATATTTAATATATGTTACTATTTTTGGGCCTTTGTCCCCTCATTTTGTCAGGCTTTGTCCAGATTTCTTACACTAAGAGGTTGAGAGGTATGGTTTCCCATGCTGTTAAAAAAGCATTTGATATGGTTAACCACCAGATACTTATAAATATCCTCAAATCCCTTTCACTGGATGCACTGGCTATAAAATGGTTCCAATCCTACTTAGAAAATAGACAACAGGCAGTTCTATGGGATAATAATCTATCTACCCACCTCCCCATTACCCTTGGTGTCCCTCAAGGCTCCATACTGGGACCTCTCCTATTTTCACTTTTCATTAATGACCTTCACGTAGTAATTCCTCAGGCTACTTGTTTACAATATGCAGATGATTCCACACTAATATGCTCAGCCACATCTTCATCCAAACTGCAGTCCCTAACCCAAAAAGTGTTTAATACAGTAGAACAATGGTTTACACAACATTGCCTCCATCTGAACCCCAAAAAACTAAACTCTTGCTCTTTACTCCCACACATAAGTCTTCTCCAACAGAGTTCACAGTCATATCTAATAATGGTACTCTAATATCTCCTGACCCTACTACCAAACTTCTTGGAATAACAATTGACAACAATCTCAACTTCGACACCCATATCAACAAAAAAAATAAAACTGTAAATACAAAACTTGGCTCTCTCTATAGGATCAAACCTTTACTTACTCCAGCAGCTAGAACAACTATTGCCCACACTCATCTAATGTCTACATTCCTCTATGCCTCACCTATATATACTAATCTATCAAAAAATAACCTCCACAAAATAGTAATCTCCTATAACAACATTGCCAAATTTGCTACTGGAAATCCTATTAGAACTCACCCCTGCACAAATCTAAAACATCTAGGATGGCTTGAGCTACAAAATCAGCTTAAATTTCACCAACTTACCATTGCCCACAGGATCCTTTACCAACCTACCAATACTCCTATACTTTCTACCCTCATTACCCCCTATAACAATCTTAATACCTTATGTTCATCAAATAAACTACTTGTCAGTATATGTAAATCCAACAACATGGCCGGTGACTCTCTATTCTCTAATACTGCTGGAAAATCCTGGTACCTACTTCCCAGTGGACTTGCATCACTGTCCTCTTTATCACTTTTCAAAAATAAACTGAAACTTTACCTTAGAACACACTGGTTATGCCCCTATTCTAAACCTGATTAACCTTCCCTTATTTACTGGGTTCTGTTTACCTGCTAATCTCTCAGTACTAACTCCAATCTTCCTTGATAATATAGACAACTTTAGACTTGCTATGTTTAACTGACCTTGTTCTGTTGATATTTTCTTAATTTTAGATTTTTATTTAGTTTCTTTATTTACCTGACCTTGTCTTGTTGAGATTTTCTTTATATATGTGATAAGTTTGTTAGATTGTTATGTAATGAGTTGCCATCCTTTGTTAATATATTGTACTAGCATTTTTTTTGTTACTAAATTCTCTTGGAGCTTATCTCCCCGGGCCTCTACTGAAAATGGACATATATCCAGTTAGACTAGCCATTTTAACAAATGTAAAATAAAATAAAATAAATAAATAAATAAATATATCTACCAATCTATATTGATATATATATAAATATGGCTATATGGCCTGTGCCTGTCAAATGTTTACCACTCAACTTGAAAGACCTTAAAGAGGTTCCTAATCAAAAAGATTCCAGGCATCAAGCACATTAGTTAACCAGTGGATCTGGCACTTCCTTGTGCTCAGTCTCCCATACCATCTTTGATTGTGACCTATGTTTAGCCTTTAATGCCATGCCTACCGTCTTTTTTTAACAAGAAGCATATTTATTAAATTATCACTTATGACATAGATAAGCATACATTTATATAAATGAAAACAAGCCATGTCGACATATTTTTAGTTGCAAACATTATACATCACTTATAATCTATCCAATTATTGTCAGTCAAACAAATCATAGCTCATTCAAATACCACCTTCTTTTAAACCTCATTCCTCCTCCAAAGTGTTATTCTGCATGTATTGTTCTCACAGTTCCCTTTTTTGTATGTAATTTGCTGCTATCCTTTTCTAAAGTTCCAATTTCCCATTCTTTATCTCTGTTACTACATTCATTACTTCATGCCTACCTTGTTTAATGTCTTACACCTTTGCAGAACAGATGGCCCCTTATACTGTGTATGAAGAGCCTAAATCTTTTCTTTTTTGTTCATTTAAGAAAAAAGGGAAAACTTCATAATTTGACAAAAAATGAACCAATATTGTAAGAACAATCATATAAGTAAAGAAAAGAAAACTCAAGACAGAAAACTTGAAGAAAAAGGAAAAAGAAATAGAAACATATGGTATCATATTTCATTAATTACAGCACTTATAATAAAGAAACAAAAATAGTACTGAGAACTTGCATTCTTGTACCAAATATATATACTAAAATATATCTTCAGTATAAGGCATTCCATTCTATTATGACCATCTCCAGTAAAGGTGAACTTTTCAGATTAAATAAACATTACATTTAACAATAATATCTGCAGATCTAATTCTATGTTAATATTTAATATAGATGTAATCCATTGATGTGTGCAGTACCAACATTTAACTGCATGTGAACTTGCTCATCAGCAATGTCAGAGATCTACTCCATCTTCAAAATAATGCCAACATTAGTCACCATTTTTATGTGCATGATACACAATCTGTGCAGATATAATGAATGCCATAGAATCATTTCTAATATGAATTATTAGAAATTAAGGGCAATAATTTATAACTCATGGCAATTTGCTTCTTCTTACTTAGAACTGGAATGTTTGTCTGAATGTCTAAATCATAAAGCTTTCCTGTATACAATTTTGAATTTTATTACAAAACGTTTTGATAATTTAATGATCTTCAACTAAGGAATTAAAATATTCATTCCATGTTCTATCAGCTAAATCACCTATGTAAAATTTCATACCTGGAAAAAAATCCATCATTTTATGGTTTTCCCACGGGATTGGAAAACATTTCACTAAAGGGATGATCTCATTAGAATATTTACTTGATTCTGTAAATTCCATAATAACCATCTATTGCAAGGATTAATTAATTATCCAATACATCTATGGATATTAATTTCATTATACTGATAATTTAATATATTAATGAAGAACACACAATTAATATTTATAAATATCCAATAAATCAAGACCATGTTGTTGATTCATTGATATAGCTACCTTCCATGGAATTTTGTAATAACATGTTGAGATGCATTGCTAATAAGTACATCAGAAAAACTATCATAAGAATTCTATAATTAATACCTAAGAAAAGAAAATGTTGCTCAATAAGCATATGCTGTACTAATGGAAAAATTAGATCACAACTTTGATATTGTTTAAATCGATCAGAAGGAAAATTCATTCAGGTTTTTCATAGTTAATAACATAACCAACAATACATTCTGCTCTGGCAAGTATGTCATGTAAATTTTTAACATCTTCATTATATGTACCTATAATTACCACAATACCATCAACATAATCTGTGTTTGTTATATGACAATTTCTATACTGAAATCATGAAAGACTATCTATGCATAATAACAATTGAGTTAAGGTTAGCACATAAAAGGAAGCAGACAGTGGATGCCTTTGTCTCACAGCAATTGTAATAGCATATACTTTGGAATTTACTCCATTCACCATAATGTGTACATATGTCTACTTATATACATTTTAATAACTGGACATATTTTATAACATAATTCATAATAATCTAATACTTCACAAATGTAGTCGCTCATTTTATCAAAAGCTATTGTCACATCTAACCTCAGTAAGTTGATCACTCCTTTTGCAATTTTTTTCTTTACTAAACATTATAGCTTGCAACAATTTGATAGCTTCATTCATTGATCTTTTTGGGTAAAATACAAATTGAGAACTAATCAAAATTCTGCTTAACTAAGCCATTATTTTTTAACAGCTCCAGAAATTATATGATAATCAGTTGAAATAGGCCTATAATATTCTGGATACATGCCACCCTTTCCAGCTTTTAAATCAAAATTATCTTAGCTTTCTACATAGAAGATGAAATTGACCATCTTAGCATAATCATAAACTCATATAACTGAAAAGTAATGTGACTAATTCATCCTTAAATGTTATATAAAATTCTAGCAAATAAATAAATAAAATAAAAAAAATCTGGACCCAGTCATTTATTTCTTTAAAGGTCTAAAATACTTCTTCAATACTTAGCTCAAAAGGTTAAATAAATCAAATCTCATTTTGGGAGTTTCAATAAGCCAGTTTCTGATTGCATCCCTGTCTTGAATCCATTTTCTATTATAGATTGTGTAAAAACATTCTATGATCAACCTTAAAATCTCATCATGTGGAAAACATATTTTGCCACTTGTGTTATTTTTTAGTTTACAGTAGAGTTCTTAAATTTTGTCTTCCTATATTTAGGTGCCAAAATACTGCCCATTTTTAACACTATAAATAAGCACTTTTAAAGTTTTCTTTTCTTTATATTTTATTTATATAAATTTCTAAATATGTTTTTTTCTTATAACATCTCATTCCATAAAATAATATATTAATCATAACTTGTGCTAATCATCTTACTTAAAATCAACAATTTTTCATTTATGTAATATATTCTTTAGATCTCATTTCTCTTTCTTTTGCCAAATTATCATACTTTCATAAATAAATGTTTTAAAAGCATCCCACTTATACTTAAAAGAATCAGCAAATTTGTGTTTTAATTACCTTACAAAATCATGGAATATTAAACCAATCTGCTGATATTTTCCATTTATATATCTTTTTGTCATGCTGAACATAAATTCTATAACCTATCATATGATCCTAAAGGATAAGGGCTGGTATTTTTTAAAGTGCCTTTATCAAGTAAATATATTGATATTAAAAACATCAATTCTCAAACTCAGTTTGCAATATTGGAAATATCCTCTATCCATCATGCACATTTTCCTTAGTCATAAACAATTGTAACAATTTAATGTTTAGTATGATAAGGATTATTCTTAGGCAAACAAAACTGACAAAACTGACAAACTATCATCCAATTACTATTCTTTCACATCTTTCAAAACTACTCAAAAGTTGTTATGATGCCCCTGCACTGGCCCATTTATCAAGGAGTCTCAATCTTCACCACCAGCACCAGTGAGGGACATACACATTGGGAGGATGACAAGTATACACCAGTAAAGTACAATTTCCCTTAAGAGCACACAGAGATCACAGTCAGTCTGGGGCTGGTTTCTCCCTCTTTCTATGGATCCCCAATAAGGCTCCCCACTGGCACAGCTATAGGGTTAAGATCCCAGCTGAGTCGTCAAGCCAAAACCTCCAGCACCTTCTCTGTCAAACCAGTGTTTTGTGTCCCTGCCCAAGTAGCTGACACACATACACTTTGAGATTTGATTTATATACAAACACACAGACACTCCTGGGGAAGGCTGGCACAGGTTTACTAGCTATGCCCCCTTCTGCCCAGGCTATAAGGTAGTTATCACTGCCACCAACCACCCTTATGCATCAGCTACTATAAGGCCCTTACCAAAGGGTGACCAATTTTACTGTGTAGTGTATTATTATCCAAATGATAAGTGTGACCAACAACAAGGCTATTGGAGTGGCATATACAGTGTCACCAAATACACATGCAAGTACTCTAAGAGCTTAAATATCTCTAAACAAACCAGCCACAATTAAAATGTTTAAATATATTTAATAATAAATAATAAAAGCACAAGACAATACTCAATAATTCAACACAGCGACAGCAGAGTTTAGAATCACAGGAAATATTTTAAAACAACATTGCAGGACAGTCTCACATAAATACAGAAAACATCTAAACTAATCTTGCTATATTCCTATCTGTCTCTAAGAGAGATTACTGCAATCTAGTACTTACTATTAGCAAGGCAGATGGGCTGATGAGAGGATGTGGTCAGATCCAAAGACAAATACAAAATGCACAGACTTTCTCTGAGCAATAGTTCTTAAATTAATAACAACACATTACTGCTGGGTCATCTGAATGACATCAATATTTATCATTTGCCCTCAGTTCCCAGGCTAACAGATACCAACAGAATTTAACATTTCTCTGTGAAAAATACTTATCTCTCAGAAGTTTGCCTAGAACTGGAAGTCGCAAAACAGTTAAACACTTTTACATTTCAAACCTGTAATTATTTCTGTTTCCAGACAATAGAAAGAACTTCTAGCTGTAAACACCCTGTCTTCTTACTGGGATAAACACAGTCATAAAACTCTTCACTTATTTTCTCAGAGTTTGCAAGTTAACTCTGTATGTTCAAACTTCTACTATGAAAACACACATTCGCACAGGCATATAGTTTATACACATTTCTGCTCTTTTCCAGCAGGGTACACTGTGGTTACATTTTTGAAGCTCAGTACATAACATACATTTCAATACACACTTCTACACCAGTAGTTTAATATACACATAACATATAGTTCTCTTACATTTGTCAGACAAGCCTATGGATCATACTAATATTCACAAATGACATATGATTCTTTACAAAATTCCAGATAGCTGGACTGGCAGTGTCACATTTCTATATAAACCATATTAATATTTTCAAATGAAATATAATTATTTACAAAATTCCAGCTAGCTGGAATGGCAGCATTTTGATTTATCATAGCTGTATTCATCTCCAGGCTATGAAATTATTACTAACAAACAACCTTCTCTCAGACACTCAGCATGGGATTCAGCCATCCCATAGTACCACTACTGCTCTTTTATCCTTCAATAATACCATAAACCATCACAGGAATAACAACAACTTTGTATCTGCCATCTTTCTAGACCTATCAAAAGCTTTTGATATGGTCTCCCATTCCAAACTAATAGATGTACTAACTGAAATATCCTTCTCACCATCTGCCATAACTTGGTTTAATAACTATTTATCTGGCCATCGACTATCTGTTCTATGGCAAGGTGAACTATCTCCACACCTTCCTTTATCCACTGGTGTCACCCAAGGATCTGTCTTAGGCCCTGTCCTTTTCTCTCTCTTTACTAATAATCTACACACAGCTACTCCACATAGTTCTATAATACAGTATGCAGATGATTCAACACTTATCTGTGCTGCTCCTTCTCTTTCAGTTCTTCATTCTCAAAACACAGGAATCTTTCACTCCTGTTGAAACATGGTTAGCCAATCCCCATCTAATCCTGCACCCAAACAAAGCTAAATTATTACTCATCCAACCTAACAAAACATCTATCTCATGCCCATCATTTAACATAATAGCAAAAGACAATACTGTGATCTCCCTGACAACCCATACAAAGCTTCTTGGAAATGGACAATAACCTAAAATTTACTTACATGTCTCCCTAACAATAAAAAAGTGCATAAGAAACTTGGAAGTCTATATAGGCACAAAAGGTTCCTGACCAAAATGGCCAAAATTACTTTAGCACAAACCCATCTGTTCTCCAATATACTATATGCCTCTCCAATTTTAACTAATCTTAGGAAAACTTACCTAAGTTAGAAGCATTTTGTAATAAAATTGCTAAGTTTGCATCTGACTGCCTATATAGAACACATCATTGTACAGCTTTAAATATATTAGACTGGCTTGAACATTCCAAACTGATTCTTATCAATCAGCTCTCTCTAACTCACAAAATTGTAACACAACCAACCAGAATACCTACACTACAAAATATTATCCTTCCTTATAGATTCAGCAGACTACTTCACTCTAACAATAAGAACTTACTCTCTGTCTCCAAGGCCAACAACACTGCAGGAGAATCTTTATTTTCCAGCTATATATATTGTATATGGAACTCCCTTCCTAACCCCATTCTCTCAATCTCATACACTAACCACTTTAAGCTATCACTTAAAGCTTATTTAAGAAATAAGTGGCTATGTTCCTGTACTAACCCCTTGTGAATATCCTGATACATCACAGTATCCCTCAACCATATCCAACTTCTTCCCTAGTGTTTAATCTTTTATTCCTACTGGCCTGTCTTAACCTTATATCTTGACATAGGTCATACTTTATAAATAGTACTAGCTAAGTTAAAAGCCTAAGTTTTGTTGTCATGATGTAACAAATTTCTATTTTCTTATGTAGACTACATTTTGTTTACTTTATACTTTATTGATTATTGTAATTCGTGCATTAAAATTTATTGTTACTCATGGAGCTTTTCTGCCCGGGCCTCTGCTGAAAAAAGACCTATCCAGTTGGACTTTCCCAGTAAACAAATGTTAAATAAATAAATAAACATGATCTATCCATTTCCGGGTCAATGATGACATCCCACTCACCTCCTATCACTACAGACAAATTACCCAAATTTTGTAAAACTTCAATAATATTATCTAAGAATATCTGATATTGTTTAAAGGGACCATAAACAGAAATTAAAGATAAAAGGTTAACTCCATCCTTAAGCGTAATTGCTACAACATTACCTTTAAGCCTATATTTAATATCATCAACAGTTGTCAAGCAAAATGTTTTAATAAGTTTCTTCACACCAGCTGTATTGCTGGTATCATAATTAATTATGGAGTTAATTAATTAATTTATTTTTTTGGAATATATGCACATTGATCATTACTAACGTGGATCTCTTGCAATAAAATTATATTTTCTTATCTATTCTTCAAACATTGCAAAGTAAAATTTAATTTAGAATAACAATGAGCTCCAATGATATTTATGGAAAGAATCTCAATCCTTATGTTCATAAAATTTATGTACCTTTGGTGCATGTCAAGTTTAATGTTCCAAAAAATAGACAGCAGATCCATAAAACACACTCATGAAAGCAAGACTCAAGAAAAGTGATAAAAACAAATATATAGTGAGAAAAAAAAGAACACAATGCCCATAACAGTGAAGTGTTCATTAATACACATCCACTTGAAAATGGTGGGACAAATGGAAGATCCCCAGGTTACAAAAATATGCATCTGGAGTGTTTCTTCCCGGGCCTCCGCTGAAAATTGGCTTTGTTCCAAGTTGGACTTTCCCAGTTAACAAATGATAACTAAATAAAATAAATAAATAAATAAATAAATAAAAGGTATAAACTGTCATATCAAACCCAAAACTGGTAATTCATGCTTGTTTCAATTTCATGATTAAACAATACAGGAATCGACTTCCATTACAACTCGAAGTTTCACTTAAACAAAAAAGAATTTTTCAATTTTTTGCATTCAAAATTGATATCTAATTTCTGCAAAGGTCTGTCTTTGTTTTAATATCTCATATGGAAGATGTATCACAATCAAGATAGCTACACATTCTAAGTGATTTTTTTTCTTCAGTATGACTGCAGATAAAATGTTTTCCTTAGCAGAGTTTTTAACAAACTTTACTAATAGGCCTTTCTCACTAAAGGAGAAGTACTATGAAAATTATTAATTTGTATATTCTGAGTTTCTTCATTATCTAGAATATACAAGACAATTGAAGATATCTTGTAAATGTATTCTAACCCTTTCTGTTGCTCCTATTTCTCCATAATACCTACAATTCTTAGATTTTTATGCCTGATAATATAATATATTAATTATCTTGACGGCCACAGTGTTATTTTTGTAATGTACCATCTCCCTTTAAGGTCTCTACTTCATGCTCTCTAGCATCTGCTCTTCTTTTTAATTCATCTATTAAAGTTTGATGTTTAATCATTTTCTCACTTAATTCTTTAAAAGTGTCTTGCAATTGTTGTTCAGTACTGCTTCTAAATTATCCAGTTTAACACAAATAGAACTTAATTTTTGTGCTAAAATATCCATTACTTTTTTTTTTTTGGTTTTGGTATATTTCACACATTATTGCTACATCTTTTGTGCTAAAAAAGATGCAGCACAATAGCACAGGAGATAGTGTTGTCAACTCACAGCAAGAGTTTCCCTGTTTCAAACATTGGCTAGGGTGTCTTCTGTGGGGAGTTTGTATGTCCTCCTTGTGTTCATGTGGGTTTCCTCTGGGTGCTCAGGTTTCCTTCCACATTCTGAAGACATGCAGTAGGTGGATTGGATACTCTAAATTGGCCATAGGTATGAGTGTGTGGTGTGGAAGAACTACTTCAGCAGGGCTAGGCAACCAGCGGTGTAAACTTTTGCTCTATATTATTGTCACTGTTGGAGTGACATCTTGACCCTATGTGCGGAAATGGGAAAAATAAGTTGTATATAGATGGATAATTTTTGTGTTAAAGGAATGCACATTTCTACGTGCACAAAACATCTTGTTTTTGTAAAACTCACTGTAGATATACTAGCAATATTAGTTTTTACAATGGCAACTTTTGTCTGCACATCACCATTCATATTCAGTTTTTTCTTCAGTATCAGCAATGGAGATTGTTTCCACAATAACCATATTTTCACTATTTAAACTAATACCAACTTGTATACTCTTATACTGGATACTGCTTGTTTTAACAGTGTGATTTTGGGTCTGTTTTCCGTACCTTTTTAAGTAGTTGTTTTAAAGTTCTTTTTCATAGCCACATTAACATGTGTGCAGAGTTTAAACAGGGAATGTATATATTAAGGAGTAGGAAGATTATTTACAGACAGCAACAGAGCATTTTTATTTGCAAAGGTAGTACATTTTCTATGAACTTTAGACATTTCTTGCTTTTACAAAGTGCAACATTCTACTACTGCTCGCACCCAGAAGCATACGTACTATGTATGTATATTCCATACCTCAGCCACCTCTCTGCAATTGACTACCATGAAGGCCCTAAATCTTTATTTACAAATTAATAGTATATTTTGAAAGGACAGATTCATATCCCAAAGCATTCCCCACTTCTGGAACAAACTACCACTGTATATCAAAGAACTCATTACCCTTGCCACATTCAAGATTAATCTTGACATGTGGATGGGCAATCTAAATTCTTTCTGGGCCTACTTGTATATCTTTTCTTGAGGATGGAGGGAGCTGGGTGCATAAAGATATTTTCATAGAGAGGCACACACACGCAGGCACACACACACACACACACACACACACACACACACACACACACACACACACACACACACACACACACACATACACGCACACATGCACACACACACACACACACACACACACACACACACACACACACACACACACACACACACACACACACACACACACACACAAACACACACACACACACACACACACACACACACACACACACACGGGAAAGGTCTACAATGTGACACAAGGGATCAAGCTCCATTATGAATGGTTCATAAATTCAGTTTCATAGGTAGGTACTAGGCTATCGACCCTAGGGCCTATACAAACCTAGCAAAAAAGGTACCCTGGCTTTTGCCATCCAAGAAAATTATTTTCCTGTGCCCCTGTCGAGCAGAGCCACAGAGGTGAACCCAGGGGTGAATTTCCTATTTCCCATCCAATCATCAAGATTTTTCTTGGAGTGCTAATGAGGAGCTTTTTTTGGTATAGATAGGTAGTTTGTTCCAGAGTATGGTAAGTCTCTGGGATGGGAATCTATCCCTCCAGCATGTTCTGTTTATTGTGGTGACAAGGTTTAGATCTCTAGAGTGTGTAGCTCGAGGGATTGGGATTTCTTTAAGTGGAGCATGTCCAACAGCTCTGGGTTTGACATAGCTTTGTATGTTAGGCAGAGATCACCTTTGAGTAGGCGATATGTGACTGAGTAAAGCTGGAGTTTTTTGAGAAGGTCTGTGTAGGGCATCTGTTTGAGGCCAGTAATCCTCTTTGTGAGGTATTTCTGCGGCCTTTCTAGTTGTTGTAGATGTCTTGTGAGGTACATACCAAAAGGGGCATTGTACTCTATAATCGGTCTGATGAGTGACGGGTAGAGGGGAACAATGACCTCTTTTTCCTGAATGAGAAACCTTTTGTGATGAGGTGTGCCACATAGAAGGATTTCCTGACTAGTGTGGCAATGTGATTATCAAAGGAGAGACTACTGCCCACCTGTGTCCCAAGGTCTCTTATCACACTTTTGGTGTTAAATAGACTACCACCTATGTAGTACCTCATGGGTACAGAGTTTTTACCAAAGGGGATGACAATGCACTTTTTGGCATTAAGCTTGAGGCCCATGGCTTTGACATCAGGCATCTGTCTCAGCGAGGCCCTTTTGTAGAATGTCCACATCGTTAGGAGTTTCAGTTATGTTTCCTAGTCTGCAGTCATCTACGAACTTCATTAGCCCAAGACCTTCTGTGTTAGCCTGTACTTCAGAAAAGTAGATACCAAACAGGAGAGGACTAGAAATGAACCCTGTGGTACTCCACTTGTCACTGGTCTGAAGTCAGATTTGGAGTCTGCTACTTTTACACTGTGGGTTCTGTCAGTGAGCTACGTGGCAACCCTTCTTGTGGCATAGTTTATCTATAATTCCAGAGTGGGGGATGGTGTCAAAAGCCTTGGAAAGATCTAGATAGGCTGTGTGAACCACTACGGCTTTGGTGACTGCTTCAAAGAAGTCAATCAGGTTTAGGAGACATGATATACCTTTTGCAAACCCAAACTGGGTGGGGTCCAGAATTTGGAGATTACCAATGTATTTGTTTATAAGTTCCATGATGATATGCTCCATGGGCTTGCAGACCAGGCTCATTAGGCTAATGGGGGCAGTAGTTCCCTGGGTCCATGGTGGCTCCCCCTTTGTGGAGTGGAATAACTGTCACTGTGCACCATTCAGTGGGCACAAAGCCTGAGGTGAGGCTATGATTGAACATGGTGTTTAGGTGGGGTGCCAGTTCATTCTGTAGTTCATGTAGAATGCAGTCTGGGATGTTGTCAGGTTCCATGGATGCTGTGTTCTTGGCTTTGGAGAGTGTGTTTTTTACCTGTGCAGCCGTGATTACAGGAACTTTGCATTCTTCCAGTATAGAGATGGGCCCTTTAGGGGGTGAGGGGGGCGTAAAGTTAACATTGAACCTATCTGCCAGGGTGTTGGCAATATCAATTGGTTCTGTATATTTAGTGCCATTGTGCTGTAACTCAGAGCAGATCTGAGTGTTCCCAATGAGATTCTTGACATAGCTATAGAATACTTTGTGGTTGTCTTTAGAATCAGTGTCGATTTTTCATAACTAGCTTTGGAGGATTTTATGAGGGACCTCAGCTTCTTACTGAGGCTGACCAGGGAGTTCTTCCAGTCATTGGATGTTACTCTTTTTTGCAACAGTTTCTTTCTTCTGTTGTAGAGTTTGTTTATGGCAGAGGACCACCAGAGTGAGCCTCTGCCATAAACAAATAATTTCCTTGATGGTTAAGCCACTCCTTCTAACTGACATTCTCTAATCCTACAGTACAAGATATTTCATGTGTCAAACAAACCAGGCTCCCACATACATTACACTATGCTACAGTTACATTTTAGGATCAGTGTTTCTGTACTTCTGACACTCTGAATAGATGAGGCAGTACAGCTTCATGAGTACAGTTTCTGAATGAGAAGCTAAAGTCCTAGTTTCAAATCCCACGAGTTTCCACTTGCATTCTAGTCAAAACCAAGCATATACACTTCTGTAGATTTTAGGTCTGTCACAAAAAAGGAGAAATAGCTGTTGAACCCAATGGGGCTAAACAGTCAACAAACTAACAAATACATAGTCACAGAAGCAAATGGATGAATAAAAATAGTATGAGTAGTGTTATGCCCCAAAATGTCTAACAAATTATTTCCTTGACTGCCTCATGCCCATTCTACTTGCACTCTTCTTTTTATAATTGGTACAAAAAGGAGAGACAGAGAGAGACAGACAGACAAGGATGTCCTTCAATGACCTCATTACTCATGACTACTTTGTGAAGAAAAAGTTAGGAACTTCTAAGCCTTCTTGCTGGAATCCAAGTGCCACCCCTTGTAGTTTTGTCAAAAACAAACTAATTTAAAAACTTTGCTTAGAATACTAGTTTTGGCTGGAAGAAAATGCTACATTTATACTTAACAGAGGAGTGTTTCTTTTCCTTATCAAACAGAATATGTTAATATACCAAATCATGCAATCAGACAATGAAAAGCTAATTGGTTTTACCCTCATCCTTACTGAAAGCATTATTTTTGGTATGCTATTACTACTTAAAGTAGATCTGTTTTACCTTGTGAGATAACGAATCATGACATATAATGATAATTGTCCCAAAACATAAGTAAGCAGCAGTTAGAAGAAGCTGCCCTTCTACAGTGGATTAGCTTTAGTGGTACTGTTTATGAATGGGAAAAATGGGTGGAACAAGTCTGAGGGCATTGTTGGGGTCAGTAGTGGAACGATACCATTAAGCAATGATTTAAGGCTCTGCTTCTGCATGGAAGGGCATGGGAAGTTTACATAAATCTTATGCCAGAATGAGACAAGGCCACAACCATTTCAAAGCAGCCATACACCAGCAATTAGAGTGCTCCACAAACACTGACGGGAACTAGAATGCTTTCTTTGGCTAGATGAGAAACAAGAAACTGAGGTCACAATATGCAAGCAGTATGGATTTTGCCTTGAGAAGATGCCAGCAGCTGGAATATTTATCCTTGGAGATGTCCCATCTATTTTTATCTTCACTGTCAATTCTAGGGTGGTTCCCATACCAAACACATCAAAGACCAGTTAATTGAAATCTGTCAAGTACAATTACAAAGTACTGTGCAACAAGCCTCAAAGAATGCTGGGTCTTGCTTGACAAGAAGAATCTGATGGTAACAGTGATTAGCAACTACTATGCAAACTATTCCAAGGCTGCCTTCACTCTCTGAAAATACATATCTAAAGGGAAAACTTTTGTGTGTGTGTGTGTGTGTGTGTGTGTGTGTGTGTGTGTGTGTGTGTGTGTGTTTTGGTGAAGAATTAAATTCCCCTCATGTATCATAATACATTCTTTGATATTATATGTTCCACTTGCCTCAAATACCCTTTTGCTTTGAAAGTTATCTTATTTGCAGTGGTCTGCATAGTAATTATAATACTTCTCTAAATCTAATAGTTTGCCTGTCTGTTGCACATACACGTTTAGCCAGTATCTCAAATATTGTTTACTATACTAGCATACTTAACTTGATTTGCTGATTTGTTTTACATATATGCTTTTATTCTTGGTTATGGATGAAAAAGAACTTTGCAGCAATACACTTGCCAAATTTACAGACAAAGAATTAGTGCTCTGTGTTGTCAGTTCTGTTTCACACTTCAGAACACAGTATGCATAACTTGGTGGCACCAATAAAATTAGGTCAGTGAAATTAAGTAATAAGAACAGGTAATGTAATGTCATGTAACACAAGTCAATATATGTGATGTCTGAATTTTCCTCAGCAGTCAAGTCAGCAAATTGTGTTTGAAATTATACTTTTCAGCGCACTGTCTTACTATCAGTACAGCACAGAGAATTAAGGTTATGGATTGCTAATAGGTATTATTCTGAAATCTTGCACTTAATTCTCTTTGCCTCCTTTTGAATACTGTGTATCTCTGAACCACTCATTCAGGCAGATCTTCTATATTACCTATAAACCTGGTATTTATGTATAATAATTAAAGCAACTATTTGTGGTGTTCAGAACAAATAATACAAACAAGTAATATTAATAAAATACTATCATTTATAATTAGCCCATATGTTCAGATGAGTGGTTATGCTATTTTTGTACTTCCAAAAAGAATTTTTGTTTTGTATACATTTTGCCCCACTACATATAAACATTTGTGCTCTGGTGTTCCATGAAGTGGTAGTGTACGAGAACTGAAGTGTACATACATATACAAGTATAAACATTTCTAGGGGTGGCCCATTGTAACTACTTAAGCAGTACGTAAAGGCTGCATACTGAGCTGCTGCATTCCAAGTATTAATTAAGTACATGTATTACAACATTATGTTATACAAATATACAAAACGCACAACAAACCGTGGATAGAGGTGGCTTATGTTCATAATCTACCTACAACTTCAAGAAACTGCAGCATTCAGTGCAAAAGTATGAAAAAGAAATTGTGAGATGGCAAATGACAAGAAAGCCTTGTATGGACCAAGACTGAAGACATGATGGTCATAT